>NC_077228.1:532598948-532803948 GCF_027887165.1 Monodelphis domestica | reverse complement strand
GTGTCCACACTGGGAGTGATAGATGTGGGTCAAAAAGCCCTTCGATGCGACCTCCACTAAGAAGCCCTGAATGATGCTCAGCCTCAGCTCGCTTCTTTCCTTCTTTAACTTCCTTCTTTAACTTTAAGGAACTTCTTTCCTTATTTTTTAATGAAAAAAAGGATTTCCTTCCCTTCGTCAGGGCTCCCCTGGAGCAACAACAACAAAGATAGCTGTGAGACAAAGACTCCTCTAAAACACAAAACATGCTCCATGTTATTAGCTGGAGAAGAAGATCTCAGCGATAGCTCGACGTTGGGCAGAAAGTCCTCACAAAGGACAAAGTCTCTTCTTTACGTGTGTGGCACGCACGGTGTGTAACATCCTCAACTGGCTATCAGGAAGGCCTGAGTTCGAATGCCTCTTCTGTCGCTCCCCAAGGGACCCCAGGAGGTCACATGCCCCGAGGGAAGCTCAGACAGCTCGAAGCCTCTTGGGGTCTGGGGAAGTAAGCCAGGACACCCCAAGTCTGGACTGACACAGTCGCCTTTTCTTATAATGTTCCAGCAAAATGGACCGAATTCTAAAGAACTGGCAAGTTCAAATGAGGAAGGCTTCTTGTTGTTGCTAGAGGCAGCTCTGGCTCAGAGGTTAAGAGCATGGGGTCTGGAGTTAGGAAGACCCAAGTTCAACTCCAGCCTCGAACACGTCCTAGCTGTGTGACCCTGGGCAAGTCACTTAACTCTGATTTCCTGGAAAAGGATCCACTGGAAAAGGAAATAGCAAACCCCCAGTCTCCTGGCCAACAGACGACGAACGAGGAAGCAGCAGGGCAGGTTTCTCTTTTTGGTTGCCCTGTCCCATGACGAGTGAGGGAAGATGTCACCTGCCCAAGGGGCTAAAACAAGGTGAATTTAAAGTTTAGGCCTGTCCTATCTTCTTGTGGATAGACTGAAGTTCCAGAAAACCAGAGTCCAGCCACCTGAGGCAAGAAAGGATTTTCTCCAGGGCCATCCTGAACCCTCACTGGCTCCCAATTCCTCAACCTTTTTGATCATGCATAACGTTAGTAAAACAATTTGGAACCAGAATGTGGATTCCGACTTCTTTAGATGCAATCACATGATTATGCCATATACATGGACTACTGCGCTAATAATTACGCATGTTATAAAATGCAAATATATATATGCAAAATAGAAACATAAAAGAGATGAAATAAAGATGAAATCAGAGTCAATTCCGGTGCCAAGAAGGAGGCTAAACAAGCAGGGAAGTGACCCAGTCAGCCCGTGATCCACCTTCCCATGCTGAGTGCTGGGTTGGACACTCCTTGGGGTTTTTCTGTGGTCTCCTGGGTAGGGTGCCCCCAACCCCCAATATAAACCATGCACTAGATGATGCCTAGAGTAGCCTGGCATGTGGGTCTACCCTGAAGATCCCCCCCACCCCAAATCCAATCAAAAGCAAATAAAGGGGGCAGCTGGATAGCTCAGTGGATGGAGAGTCAGGCCTAGAGATGGGAGGTCCTAGGTTCAAATCTGACCTCAGGCACTTCCCAGCAGGGTGACTCTGGGCAAGTCACTTCACTCTCATTGCCTAGCCCTTTCTGCTCTTCTGCCTTGGAATACACAGTATTGATTCCAAGATGGAAGGTGAGGGTTTAAAAAAAACAAAAAGGCAAATAAAAACAAGGAAAGGGCACATTCGTTTAGTGACCGACTTTCCTTGTCTCCATTCCCATTTCTTGCAAGACTAGTAACATCCATTTAAAGGCTAATTTCCACTATCGTGGTTTTTACCTGGAGTTCTGCTGGGCCAATAACAGCAGGATGTTGCCAAGAGGAACCGGTTCTGTGTCAAGCTAGCAGTGTCTGAGCAGGATCGTTTAAAAGTGCCCCTTCCCTCGTCAGAGGGGAGTGAAGGCCCAGGAGAATTTGTAGCTGATTTGGATGGGGAGTCTAATGAGGCAGGATATTGCTGTCAGGGAGATTATCCGACTCAGAACAGAAGAGAGGACCTGGATTAGCCCCTGAATCAGCAGTTCTGAGCATTAATTAAGGGACCTGATGTTCACCCCAGATCCATCTTCTCGGGCTAGCTTGGGAGGATGAGCAAGGGCTGGGAGGTAAGACGCAGCATGAAGGCCACTTTTCACTCCTCACAGCCTCTTGGAATCAATTGAATTCTCTTTCCTTGAAAAGCACTCATAAGACAAAAGGTGTGAAAGGCTTAATTAAGCTGAACCAACCTTAATGCCATCTTGAGGTCACAAATTTTAACCAAAAGGTCAGGAGGCCTGCTGGCCCCAAAGGCATCTTAGCATTAGGTAATAAGGAGCTTGTTTCTCTCACTAGCCACTGCCAGATTCACTTAAGAGTCTTACGTGGGTATCAGCCACAGATGGATGATCACAGGCAATGAGGCCAATCTCCCAGGGATCTTGTCCTCTTTCTAGAAGCTTCATGGCCTCAGAAGGTAGCGCTCATTACCACATGGCGCAAAGGGGGTCCCTTCATGGTTTACCTTCAGCTCAGAAGGGGCAAAGGTTCCCATTGAGCAGAAGAAATGAAAGTCACATTCCTTATAGAGAACAGAAAGAAGAGACTGTGTGAAGCCACAGATCTCTACAAAGGAGAGAGAACTTACCTTTTTACAGAGTACGCAATGCAACATGTTCAAAGCTCTCTGTCCACTGTCTGCTTTCTTCTGTTCTCTTCAGTGCATTAAAAAAATGCAATGACTTCCTTCCTTCTTTTCTTCCTCCTTTCTTCCCTCCCTACTTCCTTCCTTTCTTCCCTCCCTACTTCCTTCCTTCTTTCCTTCCTCCTTTCTTCCCTCCCTACTTCCTTCCTTCCTCACTTCCCTTCTTCCTCCCTTCCCTTCTCCTTTCCCTCCCTCCCTCCCTCCCTTCCTTCCTTCCTTCCTCCCTTCCTTCCTTCCTTCCTTCCTTCCTTCCTTCCTTCCTTCCTTCCTTCCTCCCTCCCTCCCTCCCTTCCTTCCTTCCTTCCTTCCTTCCTTCCTCCCTTCCTCTCTCCTTCTTTCCTTCCTCCCTTCCTTCTTCCCTTCCCTCCTTCCTCCCTTCCTTCCCTGCCTCCTTCCCTCCTTTTTTACGTTATCAAAACTTTCCCCTCCCCTCAACCTTAACCCCATGACAAAAAGGAAAAACAAACCCTTGAAGCCAGTAAGCCTGGCCAAGCCAAACAAATCCCCCCCCCCCCCACCCCCACGGGCCTTGTCTGAAAATCTGTGCCTCAGGCTACACTTGAGTCCATCAGCTCTGAGTTAGGACGTGGCATCGTGCTTTATCATGGGTCCTGTGAAGTCATCAGGCCTGCTGCTGCTGAGAGATCTTGGCTCTTTCAAAGTTGCTTTCCTTTCAATGCAGTGGGTACCATAGAAATTGGTCTCCAGGTCCTGTCCATTTCATTCTGCATCAGTTCATGAGTCTTCTCAGGCGATTGTCATTTCTGATGATATGCAACAAATCCCTCCATTTCTAGTACTTGGCCCCCAAAACAACAAAAATCGAGTATTTTTGCCCTCATGAATTCTCACAGTGTTCCTGACTTCTGGATACAAAGCTGGCAGTGCTATTAAGGTCAGAGGGTACAGACAATGCAGAATTATTGGAAACGGTCCCAGATCACATCCTGGAATGGCTAAGTGGATTCATAGCTCCACCCATAGTTGAATCTTCCCGTCTTCTCACAGCTTCTGATAATTTCTCATTTTCCATTACCATCATTTTTGTCCATCAGATCAGTGTGATGTGGAATCTCAACTCGCCTTAATTTGCATTTCTTTAATGAACTGCAACTTGAAGCAGATTTTAATAAGATTGTTGATAACTTGGGTTTCTTCCTTTAAGAATTGCCTAGTCAGATATATTGATTATTTACCACCCAGGGAATGACTGTAAATCTTACATATCTGAATCACTTATAGAGCTTGGAACTTGATTTGAGAATCTTGTAGTCAAGATTCTTCTTCACACCATTAACTACTTCTCTTCTCATTTCAACTGTGCTGGTTTAATTTCTACAAAACCTTTTCTAGTTTATGTAAGCATGATTGTCCTTTTTTCTCTATATCTTATTTGGTCATGAACTCTTCCCAGATCCATGGATCCTAAAGGTACTTTTTCATTGCTCCTTTGTGAAATGACTTTTTTTTTTTAACTTATGTATCCATTGGAAACTTACTGTATATGGTGTGAGATGTTTGCCTACACCCAATTTCCACCAAGACTGTTTTTCATTTTTCTCAGGTGTTTCTGTTGAAACTGACATAACCCCTTTTTTTGGGGGGGGGGGTCTTTGGGTTTATTGAACATTATGTCCCCGTGTTTCTTTTTTTCTGCATATCCTATAACTAATCTGTCTTGCTGATTGACTTCTCTCTCTCTTTTTTTTTGTGTGGTTGTTCAGTTGTTTCAGTTGTGTCCGACTCTTTATGACCCCATTTGGGGTTTTCTTGGCAGATACTGAAGTGGCTTGCCATTTTCTTCTTCAGCTATTGTATAGATGAGGAAACGGAGGCAAAACAAAGATGTGACTTGTCCAAGGTCACATAGCTAGTCATTGTCTGAGGCTGGATCTGAATTCAAATTCAGGAAGATTCGTCTTCCTGACCCCAGGCCTGGTGTTCTATCCCTGGTACCAAAATGGTTTTAGTGATTACTACTTTGTAGTTTAGTTTGAGATCTGGCACTGCTAGACCCTCTTCCTTGTCATATTTTTTCATTATTTCTCTTGAGGATCTTGACCTTTTGTTCCTCCAGATTAATTTGCTCACCTTTCATTCTAGTTCTCTAAAGCACTGAATACAAGGATGAATGTAAGTGGCTGTGCCATCTATTATACTGGCATGGCCCAACTCTGGATGATTAACTTCTCTCCATCTACTTCTGTCTTTATTTTTGTAGAGTTTCTTAGTTGTATTGAAGTAGCTCCTGTGTGTTTTTGGTTTTAAGGTGGACTCAAATAGGCATTTCTTCAGGCATTCGTTCCTCTTGGCTTTTGTTGGCAACATGTAGAAAGGCGGATGGCTTGTCTGGTTTTATTTTGTAGTTTGCTTTTCTGCCGTGATTATTTCCATGAACTGAAAAACCAAAACTTGAAAAGGGAGAGTCAGGAAGACCCACGATTATTCTTGGGTTTCCCAATCAAATGGGGTCATAGCTGAGATTTACAGGGCATTTCAAAGGCTGATTTGTCAAAAATCAAACAGGAAGTGGTAGATGTGAGCATTTCGGTGTCTGGCTCCAGCTGCTGAATTCAGAGCGGTCTGTTGAGGCCACACTAGGCGCTGCTGACGACTTGACGAGGTCCAGGCTGAAGACCATTAGGGTAGGCACTCGAGGGAGCCTTTCCCCCTGAAGCGAAGTCTCCTAGGGCAAAGGTGCTAGGAAGACCATTACAACATCAATTTCTCTTCTCAAATCTCTGCAGGGAAGTAAAATGATTCCCAGCACAGGAGGAGGAGCTGAAAGGGCTACGTGAATCTGGGCAGCCTTCTAAGATGAAAGTCAAATGGCTCTCCCACAGGGAGTTGCTCTTCCCAAGGTCTGGCCTGCCCCTTCCTCCCCAAACTTGCCAAAAAGTACACTCTGGCTTGCCCACATTTGGCCAATCATTCTGGCCCCTGTGGAGAATTTGAGTTATTCCGCTCCCTCTCTGTCTTGGCATCCTAGAAGGTTCTGATGTTTTATTACTTATAATGGACTGCCTTATGGATTCTCCAGTTGGAAGGGCCCATAGAAACCACCTTGTCCAACCCCTAAGTGACCCCAAAGCCAAGCAGCTGCCCAGCCTCTCTGAAGGGCTCTGGTGAAGGAACCCAACGTCCATCCACCTTGGGACAGACCACCAGCACACCTTGTCCTCACATCAACCCTAAAGGCCTCTTCTCGCTCCTCCCTGTGTCCCCGATCTGCCCTCTGGGGCTAAGTAGAGCAGCTTCCGCCCCCCTAAAGTGACACACTCAGCCACTAAGCTGTGTGTGTGGGGGTGTGTGGCATTGGGGGCACACAAAAGTATCTTCTGCTCAAATCTCTCCTCCCTGGTGTAGCGTGGCCTCTGGCATCTTCACCCTGATCGCCCTTTCCTGGGCCCTCTCCATCTCAAGGTTCCTTCTGAAACACGGTGTCCCAAGCAGAGCCAGATGCGACCAGACCTGCTTCCAGTGAGCTTCGCCGTGCCTGCCAGGCCCATGATCGAAGGCTTCTGGCTCCCTTCTTCCTTGGAGGTCCCTGAACTTTTGGAATGGATTCCAGGATTGGCTGAGGGCCAGTCCAGCTCATCACTAGGTTGGCCATCGGGCAACATACTTGGGAGCATCTACTAAATTGTAGGGATGTGACCCACATGGGCCAACGAAGGTACTAAAACCAGACCTCAAAGAAGCCTCTTGTAGCCCACAGCATCTCTCTTCACCTATCTCTGGGATAAACTCCTAATGGGCAGCACCTCTCTCCCCAAGTCTAGCTCCTTCCCAGCCAGACACTTTAGCCATTTGCGGTTTTTCCTCTTCGACTTCCATCTCCTGCCTCCGGACGTTTGCCCAGGCTCTCTCCACACTTCTACTCTTTGAACTCCTAATTCTGTTGAAAGCTCAGTTCAAGGACTGCTTCCCATCCAAGGCCTTTCCCAAGCCCCAGGGCCGCTGCTGCCCACCCCAATGACTACATTTTGCACTTACTTCTAGCTACATGGGCCCACTCTTTTCTGTTCTTGGAAGGCAGGGCTATGGGATCCTCACAAAACCAGCTACATGATTTACATGTAAATTCACACAAAAGGTAGAGAAAGCAAGCCGCATGGAAGGATCCTGACTGACCTAGAATTGGTTAGTTTGAAGGCTGAACACAATGCAACGGCCCTTCTTCCTTCTCATTGCAACATCAAATGTGTATCTGCCAGCAATTCCCAGTAAGGTCTGCTGCAAACAGCATCCAATCGCTGCTTGGGCCCCATTGTTGCTGCTCTCCCCCTCAGCAGTCACGGCAGAGCCTTTCTTAATCTTTCCCCATCGGGTGGAATCTGACGTGGAATCCCCTTCTTTTCTTAGCTCCTAAAGCCGTGAAGAGCTCCCCAAGGTCAGAGGAGACTCGATAATCTCCAACCACCGGCCTATTTGTGGCCCAGGTTTGGAAGAGGAGCGCTCGCTCACCCATGGGTCAGATGAACAGTCGCTGTTTCATCCTCCTCTGCAACAGTGGGCAGCTTCTCACTCACTTCATCCCGGGCGGCCTTTTTAAGTGGAAATGGGCTTATTTCTGGGCACAGAAGTACCAGTGATCAATGCTTCTAGGATCAGGTTCTGGTCCTTCACGGGGGACGTCCAGCTTGTTGTAGCATGTGGCCGCTACTTGGGTGATTGGGACATCAGCCCCAATATTCATCAGCACCTCTAAGAGCATCAAGTCCTCTCCGTGAACAGGGTAGGATGCTGGAGGAAGATCCAACCCCTCAATTTCAAGGGGATTTCATGACAATGTCCTTGGTTCAGTTTGGAGCCAGCGCCACGGGAAGAGATCCACCATGGGTGGTGCTACTGGCCAAGAATCTATATTGAGTGATAAGAAATGATCTTAAGGAAAAAGAACTCTTACTCAAGTATTTTCTGCTAATCACAAGCCCGAGACCAAGATGGCAGGAAATCATTTCTTTCCCTTTAGGACTGAAGGGGAAAAAACCACCAGCATAACCCAGAGCAGTGTGAAACTTTTAAAGCAGAATTTATTTATTTACAATTGAGTTCTCCTGGGCAGCATAATAAAATAAATAAAAGATGTGTCCAGGTCTGTATATTTCATTCAGCTCCTTTCCAGAGAGTTGCCTGAATCAAGAGAGGGGATCAGGGTAGTGTGAAGAGGGGCCCAGAACAAGAACGGAGAAGGTATTCTCTTGGCTAAGGACCAGACTTGGAGCTGGAAGGAACCGCACAGGTCCCAGAGTTCAGCACCTCCACTTTGCAGACGGGGCAGCTGAGACCCGAGGCCTGTAAGCCAGCTCTAAGACACGCTTCCCAAACTGCAGACAGAAGTCGTTTAGGAAGGAAGCAAAATAAAGTGCAAATTAGACAGAGACAATGACAGGTGGCCCAGAAGCCCGTCTGACATAATTATGATTTCATATACAGGGAAACAGGGTCGAGTTTGGATAAACGTTGAATTGATCTGCTCTGTCCCATCACAGGCCCGGGGATGGGAGGAAGCACACACGAGCGCCCAGGCTTCCTCATGCTTCTTCTGTCAAGCACCAAAGAGGCATCGCACGAATGCCTGGTGAAGGGGACGGGTGGCTGAAAGAGGCCGAGTCCCAGAGCAATACATTCAAGGCCTCGACCTCTTGCAAGCAACCAACAACTTAACAGAAACACACTTGGAGAAAATGGTGGGACAGGGCAGACCAGGCAATAAGAGACAGGAAAGCCACGCTCCTCACGGCCACAGCGCACCCCCTCCTCCCTCCCTCAGGACTCTCACGCTAGCTCTGGCCCCAGACGGGGACCGTTTCCTACTCCAGTTCTCCCGTGCGCCGCAGCTAAAGCAGAATGGTGACTTCTGGGAAGGGTGGCTTAAGAAGACAGAGAAAGAATGTAAACTGAACAGACCGCCAGGCTCCCTCCGGACCCAAGCCCCTGGGAGCCACCTTTCCCTACTCCAGGCTTCTCTTAACCCAATGCCTGAGTCAACTTGTTGGACCCAAGGAACACTGGGCCTTGGGTTAGACCAGAACCGTGAATAATTCCTAACTTCTTAGGGATGGGGGAAAGTGCTAAAGGAGAATGAACATGGATATTTGGGATAATTGGCACTGCTGTGCACGAGGGGACCCAGCCGGCGCCTTGTGCTCCGTCCCCGAGGTACGGAAAGTCAAAGCTAGTAGTGTTCTTCATCCCAACCAAAGGAGGAAACAGATCCCCAGAAGGGCCTGCAGTGTCCGATGACTCTCGGTATTAGTCTTCGAGGCTTCTCCGGTCCAAGGAACAACAGCTCTAGCCTGAGCCTTCCTCAATCCTCCGCTGCCAGGGGCAGCTCCCTTCCAATGGTGGCCCCGGGAGCCCACTTTTCCTATGCCATCCAGTCAGTAGTCAGACCACAGAATAGCTTTGTTTCCTTTGTCCACACTGACCACATGAGTGCCACAAGGTGACCATGCCACAGCATTAATTGAAGAACTGAAAAACAAAAGGACCAGGAGGTGACATTGAAGTATACAAACAAAATCAATTAAACAGAAGAAAAGCACGGGGAGAAATGCCCAAACTCTATTTTTTTTAGCCTTTACTTTCCAGCTTAGAATCAATACTGTGTATTGGTTCCAAGGAGGAAGAGTGGTCAGGGTTGCTAGGCAACGGAGGGTGCCAGGGTCATGCAGCTGGCAGTGTCTGAGGCCACATTTGAACCTGGACCTCCTGTAGTATTTCTGAAGAAGGTCTGTATCCTCCATGTCCAGGGAATTGATCTCGTTGGGTGAGATCACCAGTTGGGGAAGTTAAAATGATCCTGGGGTTCTCTTTCACCCCAAGCTTGGGAAGATGTGTTCGGATGCACCAAAGATGGAGCAACGAATGCTACTACAAAAGGGACTGCCGGAGGCAGGAGCGGCCCATCAGCTGAACAAAGCAGGGGACGTGAAGGGAATGGAGCAGGACACACAGTCCAAGGACCACAATGCCAGGAAGCCCTCACCACCATCCTACAAGCGGGCCATGCACACGGCTGGCCTTGTCTGGCTGGACTACATTGATCTGGTGTGAAGGCCTCTCCTGAGGCTGGAGGGAAACCCAGGGGAAGTGAAACCAGGAACAGTTTCCTTTAGTGACGAGGCCCTGAACTGTACTTAGAGGTTTTTCTTGGCTCGTTCATAATAGGATCATCGATTCCACCGTGGACGGAATACTGGCCTTGGAGTCTGGGTTCAAATCCTACCTCTGGAGCTCCAGTCCTGCCCTCTAAAGTCCCTTCCAAGCTTCCAAAGCTAAAAGGGACCTAAGAGGTCACTGAATTCAGCAGATGAGGATGCTGTGGCCACATTCAATGGCCTGCTCAGGACTCGACCAACTGAAAGCATCCGAGGCAGGATTTGAGCCCAGCTCCTCAAAATCAAGAGCTCGGACTCCTCCTACTGCACCCTACCATTTCTGTTTCTGAATAAAGTAAATACATCTGTGAGCTGCTGCTGAAAAAACTGGGACCCCTTGAAAGCCAAGATGAACACGAGTAACGTGGCTCAGCCCTGTGCCTGGGAGCCCTCAGGGCAGTGCCTGCATGGAGGTAGAGGCCGGGGCTGGTGTGGTGGGGCTCATCAGCCCCCTCAGGGCCCTCTAGGAGCCCTGGCCGGGCCCCATCCTACCTGTGCTGCTTCGAGAGCACCTTCTCCACCTTGCCTGTGAGCACATTCCAGACGTAGAGGGAGCCTTCTGCTGAGCCGGCTGCCACGTAGCTGCCGTCAGGGCTGGAGGAGGAGGCAAGGACAGGGCACAAGGGTTGGGATGTGCAAACAAGCTCCTCCTGCCCTTGTCCCTCCCCAGCCTGACCCACGTCTAGCTGAGCTTGTGCATGCGATGCTGCAGGAGATGGGGGGGGGGGGGGGAACCTAATTAGGGCTGGGGTCTCACCTCCATGTTAAGCCAGTCAGCAATCGTGAAGCACCACTCAAGGACTGAGAGGGCCAACACCCATGAGGCTTCTCAGCATGTGGGTCCAACTTCTGGGCATTTAAGGGGAGCAGAAGGGGCAGTAAAGAGGGACAGGAAGCAAGGAGAGTTGGGGCAGGGAAGGAATTCTGGGGAAATCTCTTGGACTGCAAGTTAAATAGCTTTTGCTTGCTATCCTTGACTTTCTTTACAAAACCAAACTTCTAATCAATACTGTGTATTGGTTCTAAGGCAGAAGAGCACTAAGGCCTAGGTAATGTGGTTCAAGTGACTTGTCCAGGGTCACTCAGCTAAGAAGTGTCTGAGCCAGAGCCACCTAGGTGTCCCCTGCCCCAACTTTTGAGAGGGGTCATGTGACAAGGCTGGCAGGGAGGAAGCACCAGGTGTAGACCAGCTCTCAGCTGGACACTGCAGTGTGTGGCCTTGCACTGCCCCAAAGGAAGCACCGGGAGGAGGGAGGCAGATGCTCCAAGCCGGCTACGTTCTTACAACTGAAGGAGTCAAACACCCCCAACGCTGCCCTCGGCCATCTCTCACCTGTACACGACTCGGGTCCAGTCAGACCCACACTTGAAGCCCGGAGCACTGAAATCAAACACAGCCGTGCATTAGTCAGGCCAAAGGCTGCCCCAGCCCCTGGCGTGCTAAAACCTCCCCAGCTCCAGGACGGCCCGACAACGGCCAGAAATCCCCAGGCCGCGGGTCACCTGAAGGTCTGCTTGACGGCATTGACTCGTAGGTCAATGATTTTGAGCAGATCGTCTCGGGAGCAGCTTAACAGGTCGGTTCTCTCTGGGTTCAGGTCGAGGGCTGTGATCTTCCCCAGCAGCTCCAACTCTCGGATTATGCTTTCAGAGCTGAGAGAGGAGAAGGGCATGAGAAGGAGTGCTTGGAAGTGGGGTTACAAAGACGAGTGGCAAACAGGAAGCACCACATTAGCCAGCTAAAAAGGTCCAAGTCCATGGGCTGGCAGGCCCCTGTGCCAGCTGTTGCCCCTGGAATCTGTCCCTTTGCTCGTTCCCTTTCCCCATGTGGTGGCCAAGAGCATCGCTTGGTCCCATTGATGCCTCTTGGAGGCAAGGACGTGGCTCCTAGGGCTTAACGACCGGCATGTGAAGGGATAAACTTTCTTTAATTTAATTATTTAAAAATACTTTTCCATGTTTCCATGATTCATTTTCTTCCCCTCCCTTCTCCTCTCCCTCTTCCCAGAGCCAACAAGCAATCCCCGTGGGTTGTAAAATGTTGTGGAGTGAAACACTTCCTAAGCGAAGCACCTCTCCATGGAGCAGCCACCAAAAACAGAAGGGTGCTACCCAGCTGTACCTGGGACCCTTCTGAGCTCACATGTGCCTATAGGAGACCATACAGAAGGGCATCCCAGTCTTAGACTAGAGAGATGAAGGAAATATTGGAGAGAGGGGAAGAGCTGGAGAATCTTAAAAATGTTTAAAAACAAACCCTTCACACTCTACCTTAGAATCAATACTGTGTACTGCCTCCAAGGTAGAAGAGCAGTAAGATTGGGCATGATCTTCAGTTCAGTGACTTGCCCAGGGTCACACAGCTAGAAAGTATCTGAGGCCAGATTTGAACCCAGGAAGGACCTGGCTCTGGGCCTGGCTCTCAACCCACTGCGCCACCCAGTGGCCCCATAATTTTTTTTTTTAATCTACTAGAATTTTTTTTCAAAATCTACTAGACTTATCTGAGGCATCTCTAGAGCTTTCTAAGCTGCACGTTGTCACAGGGCAGACCCTAATCCTTTGGCTCTTAGGCCAGTTATTTTACCGTATGTCCCAGAAACGGATTTTCTTGTCAAAATGTCCACTCATCACACACTGTTCTGTGCAGACAATATCATTGCAACTGGAGCCGGCAAATACTGTTTTTATACCTGCAAAGGAGGACAGAGCTGACTCATCAACAACCCTACCTGCCTCCCTCCCTTCACAGGATCTCTGAATTGGTGTTCTTGGGGGCCAGTCACTGCTGGAGCATGAACTGAGCCCACCGCTCAGGGCTGCTGCTGACCAGTCATAGAAGCTTGCTAAGCCCCAGGGTCTGTGTCTACGACTTAGAACACACCGTGGCAATTCTCGGGAGGAAAGTGTTTTGTGACGCTAAGTTTATTCTAGAAAAGGGGCGTTCCCCTAATTTGCGGAGGCAGAGAAGGGCGGACTGCGCAATGGCGAGCTTCCTTACAGACTTTGCTGCGCAGATCCCAGAGCTTGAGGGTCCGGTCGTGACTTCCTGAAACAATCCGTGCGTTGTCCAGCAGGAACTTGGCAGACAGGACTTTGCCGCTGTGACCCGTGAGTGTGTGCTGAGGGAGAAGACAGGTCAGACAAGGGTCACCCCAGGAGACTTCGATGGCCTGAGCAGCAGCCTGAGAGCTGCCTGGGCCCGCGGGCTTCTCAGGGGAAGAGGGCTGTGGGACAGGCGTGGGAGGAGGGTGGTATCGTGTCTTTGGCTGCTGGCGAAGGCATTGTGGCCAGGAGCATATTTAACCCCTGCCCCTGCCATGACAAAAAGAAACAAAACCCAAACCAAGGCTGTCAGAGGATGCTTCAGAATCGAGCCTGATAGGGTTTCAAAGAAATGGTTGGATTACTTTGCCAGTCAGAGAAAGGGGAGGCATTGGCATGGAGAAGCACGGCATGGCGCTCACGATCAATGCAGTCCGCAGTGCTGGGGGCAGACCCCCAAACCACCACTGCTGCTTCTCCTGACAATTTGGGGCTCACGAGGGAGTGAAACATCTGGTATGAGGACAGAGCGCGGGGCCCCTCCACTCTTTTTAACCATGCTAAAGGAATGAACCCCCAAGGGGAGGCGCCCTATTCTTTTCCACCCAGAGAGGCCTCAGTTTGCAGGTTTCAGATCAGACCCATAGGAGATGTGCTCCCACCAGCCCTGATTCCTCGCTGACACCCACTGTTGGACACCAACCACAATGATGTATTCGCTGAAATTTGAATGAACACACGCATGTACGTGAGATGTCCCATGATGTCAGCAGGCCTCTGGGGAGTCACGGCACAACTAGAGCCTGACAGAAAAGAGGCAGCTGGGAATCGTGAGGGTGGGCAGAGACATCTCGGGGCAATCAGACCTTTTACTATTCATCATTGACCCCTCTTTAAATTCAAGGCTTAAAAAATGTACATGGAAATTTATTGCAAGTAACTGGCAAACAAAACAAAACAGGAAACCACTAAAAACTAAAATTCAAGGCTCGAATGACTCAAAACGGCCTCCTTTCTCTGACACAGGCCCAAGTCCCAAGAGGCTTTCTTGCCTTTTCATTGAGACTTTACAAAACCATCACTGCAGAGGCTTGACAGCCAAGTGCTCTCCATGTCTACGGGACACACGGCATCCCTTGAGCCTTTGCCATGGTGGTCCTCCATATCTGGAAAGCCTGGCCCCCTCACTTCCCCCCTGATCCCCCTGGCTTTCTATCACTCAGCATGTCGTCCCCGTCTTGGCTCCAGCTGCTAGTGCTTTGCCCTTCCGATTACCCAGGCATCTACTCTGCATGCATTCCTCATGGGCAGAATGGACACTCCTTTTTGGCCCTCTCACATTCCCCCAAGTTTAGCGGGGTGCCTGCTGGGCACATAGTAAAAGTGTAAGAAATGCTTGCTTGTTGACGGTCTAAAATAAACTGTTGAGAGGCTCTTTTTAGCCGCATATTAAAAATAAGTATAGCAGCGATCCTGAGGCCCATCCAGGTTCCAACTACAAATGGACACCCCCGATCAGTTAGTTTCTGGATGAAGGGCTCACATTTTTTATGCCCCTCATTCCAAACACTGTGTTAAGACTTCTAGATTTCAAAGCCAAATATCACTGAGGCTAGACCTTGGGCAAAGGAAGAAAGTGCAAAGGGAACCTGGCTATTAGGTGAGAACTATTGATTTTGTTAAATAAAAGAAAGGGTAACCCAGCCGTGGAGTTTTCCAGAAAGAAAAATTCTGGATTAGTTGATTATTCCCTGGGGCCCACAACTGCAGTCTAGCCTCGAGGGGACTTACCCGTAATCGGTTATCGTCCACAGTCCAGATCCTGCTGGCAAAATCATTTGAAGCTGCTAAGAGATAAGATCCCTGCGGGAACAGACATCAGGGGTCAGGGCCCAAGAAGGACTGGACATCTGCAAACATCCAGTCCCAATGCTGGAGTTGAACAGAACAGTGGCTAACTCTGCACACTTGCTTGGTCCATGCTATGCTTTCCCCACCTCCACCCCACTGCTCTCCATTTCCCCATGAGCTCCCATGGCTCAAGCTCAGCATCCATGATGAGCAAGCATTTTTTTTCTCTCATGCCCATGAACAAAACATCTGCAGATGATGAAAAAACCCCAAAGCGATCTACAAAAAGGCCACAGGTGAGGAAATGACCAACATCAATTAGCGCCAGCAGTTGTAGGACACACTGGTCAGGTCAGGATGAAGAGAAGGAGGGAGAGGGGAGGGCTATGCCACCCCAGGAAATCCTGATCTTTTCTCCTTGTTCAAAGGTTCCTGGAGGTCCACTGACTGGCTACACAGAGCTCCCAAGGCACATGTTCCTTTGCCTTGAAATCTCATTGCCTCAATGATTCCTTCTAGACTAACAAAGGCAAACACTGCCTTCTCTGGTTTCAGGGACAGCTGCTGCCACAACTGATCAAATCATGCTACAAATATTGTTTGAGTCTTTCTCTGACCTGGCTTTTGAGTTAGGAGGAAAGGTTATACTAGAGAGACAGAAACATTCATTTGATCTACCTTAAGTACCAATCACGTGAAATGCTGCTCCACTCTATATTTCACTGCCCAGTTTATGAGTGTTAGATTAATACTTACAGCACTGTCAAATTCAATGCTGGTAATTCCTGCATTACTGCCAGAGAGGGAGCCCTTTGCCTCACACCTATCTGCAGAAAAACAGAAAAAAAGAGATCACCATTCTGAATTGGAAGGGACTTCAAGAGGTCTTCAGAGCCAAGCTCCTCATTTTATTGAAGGGGAAACAGAGGCCCAGAGAAACTATGAGGAATAAGAGGTAGAGCCAAAATTTGAATCTTGGTCTTTGGACACAAAGTCCAGCACTTTTCACAAATCCTGAAACTAAAGACAACTCCACGATGGGACCCTGTGCTTAACTTCTCAGTGCCCAAGGCAACTCTCAAAGACAGTCAGGTACAGAGGGATGATGAGCATCTCTGTAGGTAAAGGGAGTTTCCTGACGTTCCCAAGGCCAAGGGGGACAGATTTCTGATCAATTAAGGCAATGGAAGAGTCAATAAAATAAGAGAATGCCAGCAATCAACAAGGATTTATGCGACCTACTAGATGACAGACCCTGATATACCTGGAAGCCACAAATTCTGATTAGGAAATGTCCCGAGACTCTTTTGTAGAGACAGGAGGTACAGAGATGTGGAACACTGAATGTATTTTCAGACTTTTTCAACATGCTGTCAAGTTTTGTGGATTTTTCTTTTATTTTCTTAAAAAACTACTCTTTGTTATGTGAGATGCCTGGGGGGAAGGAAGGACACTGGGAGAAATTTAGGCAGCATAAACCCAAAGCTGTTAATGGATATTATTTTTTTTAATGGGAGGGGGACCCCATTTCTGTATCTTTGACGCTGTCTCAACTTCTCTTCCACAGAACTTGCTGGTTGAAGACTAATGAGAAGGAAGAACCCAAAGGCCTATTATTCACAACCATCGGTCAGGTGAACGTGATGCATTCCACAATTGTATTTTTGTTAAACTCTCAAGACGCTCTGGCCACAGACAAGGTTCTAAAACTTACCGAACCATCATCTGGCATCTTAAGCTGCTGTCATGATGAGGGCTTGATTTTATCCAAAACTTTCTGAAGTAAGGTTTTTAAGACAAAAATTTTGGTGAGTAGAAAACTCCCAAACCCTAAGGATCAATCCCTTCTAAATCACAGAGGGCCTATAGGAAGAGGTCTTGCTGATATGTTATTACCTTTTCAATTTTTAATAGAAAAAGAATCATGTTTCAAAGCAGTAGCCAAAGCTAGGGCTAGCTCTACTGAAAGAAATGAGCAATCACTTGGTAAAATCAAGAGATCTTATTCTTTTCTGTGGGAATCAGACTCTTTCAGTAATCTGATGAAGCCCCTGGATCCCCTTCTTAGAATAATGTTTCTAATGGCAGAAAATAGGCAGGATTATTATAAAGGAAACCAATCAATGGCAAAGAAAGATGTAATTATTTCTCTACCAAAATTCACAGACCCCCTAAAATCTATCTGCAGACCCCATGGGGGTTAAGCTGAATGTTTAAGAACTAGAGATGCCGAGAAAGGTCTGAACTAATCTAAGTAACAGTTGAGAGGCCACTTGGCTAGCTCTTGTCATCATTCTAACAACTGGTGATGCAGCTATCTGATCTAGGGAATCCGCACAGGGCTTTAAAACAGTAAATAAAAGACCCACATAATCATTGCTGCATAAGCTTGAATGAGTGTCAGAAGTCCTGAGTGCAAATCTCACTTTGGATACACAACTATTCACTTTGTGCCACTGGCAAACTGCATAATGTTTCAGGGCCCAAAAGCAAATTGGAAGACCAGGATTCATCTGCAGGGAGAAGAGAGCTCCCCACAAGCACAGAATTACCCCTTGATTGACGTGAAGTCTAGGAAATAACCCACCAATGGCAATCCAGGGAAGGAATGCTGCCTCTGGGCTCTGCCCTAATTCTGTGCGTGGTCTCCAGACAGAGGCAGCTCT
This sequence comes from Monodelphis domestica, assembly GCF_027887165.1. Lineage (NCBI taxonomy): Eukaryota > Metazoa > Chordata > Mammalia > Didelphimorphia > Didelphidae > Monodelphis > Monodelphis domestica. The sequence goes on along the minus strand of NC_077228.1, from coordinate 532,786,535 downwards.
GACCTGATCCCCGGGCACAGGCCTGGCAGGTTCCCGATGCCTGCTGTTCTTAGCACTGAGAGGCGTCTGTTTTGGCTTTCAGCTGAGCTACAGTGACAACGTTTGTTAGAACCACAACTGGGAATCCTGGTTCCTGAGTGAAGGGAGTGCTCTGGAGGCCAATGACACACTCTCTGGCCTTGGGAAGTCACATAGCTTCTTCTAGGACAGTCTCTTTGTCAAGCTCAGTTTGCTGGGCTGCCACATGAAGGACCACAGGGGAACTAAAAGGGATCTCAGCACTTGGCCGTACCTTTTCCAGGTCCTACAAAGGCCTTGAAGGCCAAGCTCAGTTATGACTTATTATGACTTATGACTGAAGCCTGAGCTTCCACTCCAGCCCACCGGCTTGATGGCTTTCCCTAAGGCCTTTTGGTTTGATGTCACCAGGTTCTTGGGTTATTGAGTAATAGTGGTGTAGACACGTCCCCCTAATACAGATACAGAATCTCAGAGCTAGAGAGAGCCCACAGAGGTCATCTCCTCCAGCCTGCATCTGGGCTCACAAACCAAAGGCAGCTCAGTTCACTTCTGGTTAGCCAGAACCTAGCCATGTACACCAATCCTAAATATGTCCCAGTGTAACTTCTATCCACCACTCCAAGTTCCACGTTCTGGGGCCAAACAGAACAAAGCCCGGCCTTACTGAAATGGGAAGCCGGCTCAGGTGGGGCCTTCTACATCTTCTCTCTTCAGGCTCCACTGGCTACTCATTCACAGCATGTTTCCCAGGCCATCTGACCCCTGTGCTGGTCACCCCCATTCTGGGACGTGCTCCAGCTTATCGCAGCCTTTCCTGAAAATGCAGATAGTACAATGGCCAGATGGGCCCTGCTCAGGGCAGGGCAAGCCAAATGTGGATGTGCTTCTTCTCTGAATGCAACCCAGGAATGTTCTGTTCTGAACCTTTTGATTTCTTCTGAGGGTTGCAGTTTATCTTATCTTTAATTTGGAAGTTTGTCAAAAATAGATGTTAAAGCCCAAAAAAAGCTTAGAGATTCTTGAGTCCCGCTGGCAGGGCTGAATGCTCTCAGCACTGGCCAGGATGGCTCATTATTTTTCAGTCACAATTGTTGGGAATGGCTTATGCCAAGAAGAGGCATGGACTTCCTTCCACTTTATCTGGCCCAACACAACATTCTCAGAAAGAAAACTGAGGCCCAATGAGGGGAAGTGCCTTGCTTAAGGCTATGCAGGTGATTGGTGGCAGAACGACGACTAGAATGGAGAGTGTCAAAGAGCTCTTAGCCCAAATATGTTCACTGTTAAGTATAAGGACGGGGGTCGGCATGAACGAAGACTAGCCTGATGCTGACTTTCCAAAAATTTCCATTTCTTTTCATTGCAGTATTAATTCATTGAGTAATTCCATTCTGTCCTGTTTGACTTCTCTTGGGTGCTCTCACAGTTCTGAGCTGCGAGTACTGTCACTATCAATCTGCAGACTTTTCAGTTTTAGGACCATCAATGACCAGGGCGCCCACGAGGACAGATAACATCTCCATCCGGGTGGATCACAACCACTCTCCGACCGGGGTGGACTGTCTCTGACAGCTGCTAGGGTCGAATAATTCAGCCTGGTGGAGTCACACTGATGATGTCCTCCAGTGACCTCTGTGGGCTGGTCCTTGGGGCACAGATACCGAGGAGATCAGGGCCTGAAGCCCCTCTAGTGAAGGAGAGCCCGCCAGGGTTTCTATTCTATTGGCATAGCTAGTGAGGGCCCAAGGATCATTTCTACACCACGAGGAGCCATCTCCGGGAGAAAGTTTAATTAGTACTTATGTTTGTTTGTCTGGAATCACAGATTTGGAAGGGCATTTAGGAGTTCTGCCACCTAGTCCAACTCTTGCTCAAGAATCTGCTCTAAATATCACCAGGGAGTGGCTAGGGGGCCTTCCACTAAGAGCCATCACCTACTTTCACTTCTGAACAGGTAGAACAGTGGGTTCGGTTAGGTAGCTTTTCCTCTTCTCCAGAACAAATCTAGTCTCCTCTTTGTGACCATCTTTGAAATACTTAAAAGGCAGCCATCATTCAATGTTCTATTAGCCAGGCTAAGGACCTTAACTGTCTCAGGCTCCTCAGTATACTGCTCACTCTCCTCTAGTGTCTCCTCTCAAATACAGACAGTGGAGGAAGGTTCTCCAGAAGGTGCCCCCCTCTCCTCCCCGGACAGTAAGCCCCAATTCACACGTTTGCCAAATGAGACGTCCCAAGCAGTTCCTTATTGTTCTGTCTCTTACCTCCAAATACTTCCCAGAGTTTAACCCTTCGATCCATGCCTCCTGTGGCGAGTAGCCTGGAGCCTGGGCTGAACTGCACAGCATTAACTTCTCCATCATGAGCGTCCTGGAAGAAGATCAGACCCCACCTCAGCTCCTAGTTGTATCCTCACCCAAACACGGATTGTAACCAAAGCCTGCACCCCTAGCTCCTGAAGCAGGCCCATTTATAAACACAAAATATAGGAACATGCTCTCGAATGAAAAGTCTAATACCAACACCCCCTCACACCCCTTTACCACCTGTCTTAGAATCAATACCAATTCCAAGGCAGAAGAGAGGTTAGGGATAGGCAATGGGGGTTAAGTGACTTGCTCAGTCACATAGCCAGGAAGTATCTGAAGCCAGGTTTGAATCTAGGACCTCCTGTCTTCATGCCTGATTCTCTATCCACTGAGCCACTTAGCTGTGCCTACAGTTATATTAAAAGACAAAACAAAACAAAAAAACAACACAATATAAGCATCTTGGTGGTCTGATTTTGTGGCCTACCTCCCTCAAGTCTGAGAGATCTTTGCTTCGATTTTATTGCCTTTATGCACTTCAAACTAATCTGTGTTGTAACTTCTATCTTAGTGCATGAGTTGATTAAGATCTCTTCTCAGAAAGAATGACAGTAAAAATCTGTAACCGAGTGGCTCTGCTTCACCAACCAGGTTCCACGAGGTCTATGAGGTGAGATCCAGAAATGTTTCTGGGACTTTTCTCCTGCCAGGATGAGCAGCAGCCTATACATGAGCAGCAGCACCAGGAGGGTCAGGTATAGCCATAGAAATAGTCTTTATATGAAATAAAATCTTTCACAAGAAAATCCAACCATCAAGTCTTTCTGGAGTCTGGGACCAATGCCAAAAGGCCCCTTATGGCAGTACGGACAGAGTACTCCTAGCCAGTCAAGGGCCTGCAGTAGTAGCCGTTGTGAAAAAGGAAGATGAGGAGGGATTGCTTGTAGGATGGGAAGCAGAAGTCAGTAGACAGGATTTTAAAAATTGCAAGCCTCTCTTCCCATCTCATCCTAGGAATAAAGCATCACAAGCAGGGCCAGGTGTTCTTAGTGACTGTCTGAGGACAAGCATAAGCTATAATGGCCTGCTTCTCTTCTGAAGGCCTCTAACAAAAGGGTGAAACTGGAGGAAACATGCCTCACTGCAGCTCTTGGCTGACCTCCTGAACCAGACAGTGGATCAGGGCAAGTCCCCTTCCCAATATATTCGCTAGGTTTAAAGCCTACGCTTAGGCTGGACCACAGTCTGGCCCCACTATTTTCTCAGGCTCCTATCAGCCCATGAGGTCTCAGCTTGAAAACTTGAGATCAGGCACTACCATGTCCCTACTGCACTCCACTCCCAACTCCTTGGGACAGGTTCTGTTGGATACCAGCCCAGCATGTCCTTCCTCTGTCCTCTTGGAAGCACACACTGGACACATCCCAAACTGTCAGCTGCTCCACCATCCCAAGGACAACATGCCTTATGCTTGCCTGGGTACAAAAGGATGGGTGGGCTGCTGGGAGTTGTGAAGGCTGTAAGAGGGACCATGATTTCTCAGTGCAGTCAGACCTTTTACTTCTCATCACTGACCTCCAAAAACAGCAGCATCCACTGAAGGGATGGACTGCATTAGTCTAAACATCTGCTAGACCTCGAAGAGGCCTAGTTCAAATTTAGCAACCACACTGAGAGGTTCAACTGGCTGGACCTCCCGAGCCACTCTGCCAGAGATGGAATGTACTTACGAAGACATAGACTGCTGTGGTAGGCACCCGAACTTCTTTATTAGAACTGGGAGGAGCATCCAAGTTATCCTGAGGAACAGGGAAGGAGGAGACAGAACGCCTCCTGAGGAAAAATACAAATGCAGGTATGTTAAATCAGAAGATGAAACAGAGATTAGCAGGCAAGATGGCAGTCAGAAGAATCAGAGATGAATCTGCCTGACCAGATTGTTTCTATCTCTTTCCTTCCCACCTTGGCTAGTCAAAGCACTCAGAGATTCACCAAAGAAAACATTTATTAAAGAAGGCCATGTGGGAGGGCTGGTCACCAGTGAAACGGGCACCCCCATTCTTTGGGCCACAGATTCCACGATGCCCAATTGAGCCTGTTGGTTCAGGCTTGCAATGATTGGTGCCCAGTCTTCTGTGACTGCAAAATCATCAGAACGGTGAGATGGACCGCTCGCTCTCTCTCTTTAAAAAGACAGCTGAGGTCAGTGCTGGGCCTGCCTCGTTACACACTTCATTGTCAATGTGGGAAGAAACCAGCCCACGCTCCTAACCACAGCCGCATCCAAGGCAAATACCAGCATGCCGATTAGGAAGGTTAACGATAAGAGAGCATGGAGGGTGGGAGGGTCTGACCACCCCGGCTCCCCTCTGGAAGGGCTAAGAGGAACATGCAGAGCTTCCAGGTTAGTGTGGTGTCTATCAGATGACTGAGGGCAAGGAGACAGGGGTCAGCACGGCTTCAATGTCCCACACTCACATGCTGGGCTAAGAGTGGATAATGTGTTCACCTGGCAGCATCGGAAGAAGGGTGGTGTCCCAAAAGGGGAGACTCGGACAGACTGGAGGGAAAGGTCAGAGGTCAGCATACAGCAAGATGTAAGAAACAGAAAGTTGAGGGGAAAAAAGGGAAGGAAGGCACAAGCTAGAAGAAAAGCTTTGTATTCCTCGCATCACTGATATTCTTGTGTACGTTCATTATACATCTGTACAGATACAAATACATATATAAAAAGGTGAATGTTTTCTAACCTACCCAAAGATATTAGTGATAGAGTCCAGAAGGCCTCCAGCAGGCTGGGAGATTCGCTTACTAAAGGGGATAGGAGGACAGGTTTAAACCTTGTGAACAGTCTGCCCCAAACCCAATCAATGCCATCCACACCAAAAAGCGAGCTAGGAGAATATCCTACCACCGAGACCCAAACCCCACCGGGGCAAAACAGTACAACACAGAACCGACCAGAAAATACACATGGGGGAAGGCAGGAGAGAGCACCTAGCTTGTAGAAAGTATCAAGGCCAGGAAGAAATTCATCTCTCTTTTCATGTCAAGAAAACCGTAGCTTTTCCTGACATGAAATGAATTTGGTCTCAAGAGTTTTGAGCTTTAGAATTTCTGGCTATTCTTAAAACACACTGCAATGCAATGAGAAGAACCACAGCTTGGCCCATGAGAAACTTTTCTTTCAAAGTGCAGCAGTGCTGCGGCATTTTCTAAGCTCTTACAATTTCATTTAAACACTCAAAAACTCTAAGGAGGTGACAAAGTTTGGCCTGCCTCACTCCTTGGCCCTTGGAAGGAATACCAGCAGAGGTACGACTGACAGCAGGAGTCTGGCTGCTCCAGCCACACGGTCCTTTACGCCTTTCCCATATATCATGGAACACCGGAAGAGGCAGAGCCTGGGCACTGCCATCCCCGCCTGACTCCCTAACTTGGCCTGGGCAACACTCAGGCTTCTTTTACTTCTGAAATGCACACTAAGCCTCCCTGGAGCATGACAAATAGGCTTCCGTTCTCTCCCGACACACGACGTGCTTACGTGGTGGTCCGGCTGACTGTTCGAACGGGCGATGTCTCCTCGGCTGCGTCTGAAGCTTCGTCCACAAGCACTTCTATGTCATCATCCCTGGAGAAGGATGGGAATGTTTCTACTTTGTGAATCGGCTAGTGGCAGCCCCATCACGAATCTCTCCTGAAAATCCCACTATCATTTCTCATCCATCAACCACCTCTAACTAGGCCACACTATCGGAAATGTCCAAAGTGACGCTTACAGAAATCAAGGCCAGGGCTCCATGGAAAAACCTCACTTCAGAGCAAGCTTTTGGCTTCTTCGGACATCAGCCCACTTTGCGCTTGGAAGGCCCTGAGAGGCTACGGCCAAGCCAGGAAGAGCATGAGAACTGCCAGTCACGAGTCCAGGCCCCAGGAAGGGGAGGAGGATAGGGGTGGTGTGAATGCAACAACAATCTGGTCTACTAGTCCTAAGCTGAAGCCCAAGCAGTGGCAGCCCCAGGAACGATTCCATGCACTGTGGCTAAACTAGGAAAGAGAAGGCTGGCTGTGGAGGGGATATGGGCAAGGATCTGCAAAGCAGCCAAATAGCCATCCACATGACAGAGCACCAAAGAGCAAAGTCTACAGATCAGAGAGGGTTAGCAAAGCCAGAGGAAGTTCTCATACACATATATTTGTTTGGAAAAGTGAGATAGAGGGACAGCCAGGTGGCTCAATAAATAGAGAGCCAGGCCTGCAAGAGAAGAGGTCCTCCTGGGTTCAAATATGGCCTCAGATACTCCTTCTCTGTGTGACCCTGGGCAAGTCACTTAACCCCCATTGCCTAGCCCTTCTTTATCCCTTTACTTTCTAACCCCCATTACCAATCTTCTGCCTTAGAACCAATACTCATTATAAATTCTAAGACAGAAGGGTTTAAAAAAAAGTGAGTCGGAATCTAATAGCCACCTGAATTTCACTCTCAATATACTGTGTTTATGTTTGAACACAAGAGTAAGAAATCACAGCCTTTCCAAGAAATCCCAGTGTTTCTAGACAAGGATTTGTTGCTAACAACTAAATGTGATGCCTCTGTGCCTCAGTCTACTCATTTTTAAAATGAAGGCCACAGATGGGGGGAGCTGTAAGGTGTCTCCCAACTTTATGGGGGAAGGATGGAGGCATGAGGGGGCCCCCAAGGAGCTGTCAGTTAGATTGGAGCTCTGTATTCCCTCCTTCCAAGGGTTTTTGTTTATTCTCAAATGAATATGAAAGGCTCCTCTCCCCGGCAAAGAGGCTGTGCTTCTTGTTCAGAACTTTTCTGCATGGGGGAAGGAAAGTGTTTTTCAAATTCAACACCTCACTCCCCCCAACAAGAATGTCCCCTCTCCTTGTCACTGACTCCTCCCCAATTGAGAAAGAAAAAAACCCATAGTGCTTTGTTCTTAATGCCTCCTACTGAACTGCAGTCTCTGGAGAAGAGGGAAAGTAGAGAAAAGAAGTAAAATGAAAGATTTACTATATTGAGATCCACACCAAGAATGGAGCAGAGAGATGGGCCCTCCATGGCGTGGAGTATGTGGCACATAGCCCTGACCTCAGGGAGCAGCAGCTCCCAAAGGATCCTGGAAGAATTCCTTCTCCTTGGGTCCCTCCTCCGAAGCATCCACACATGAAAATAGGGACGCCTGGGCTCACATGATGCTGACTCCTAGTACTCTTGTGGTCTTGGGCAAGTCATCGCACTTGGTCTCTATGAGTTAAATATCTTATAGGACTGCTGATCTCATCAGCTTTAGAGCTTGACGGAATCTTGGAGGCCACCTTGCCAATCCCTTCTTTTGCAAGGTGAAGAAACTAGGTCTGGTGAGCTGGTCCACTTGCCTGGGTCACCCCCAGGAGTGGTGGGACACAAGCATAAACCTTAAATCTGCACCTGAGAGTTAGTATCATTTATGAAGACCTTCCCATTATGGAAGAGCACGCATGTGCCCAGGGACCAAAAGCATGGCTGCAGAATGTTGCACGCTACCACTGGAGATGGCAAGTCAAGGACACACGGCCAAGCTGACCTCGCCTTGTGGACCACAAATCATTTCTTTAGATCTGACGATTTCAATCTGGCCTCGGACACTAACTAGCTGGGTGAACCTGGGCAAATCATTCAAACCCCATTGCCTTGCCCATATTGCTCTTTTGCCTTGGAACCAATACACAGTACTAAGATGGAAGGTGACTATTAAAAGTAAATAAATCAGTGAGTTAACCTGAAGATTTCTATGGGCCATACCAAGTCCCCAGATTTAACACAATCAATTAAGCAGGGTCTGCTTCTAAGACATCTGGGGAAGGCTTAGGTCCTAAAGACACCTTCTTTATCCGACAAGATACAGAACCCGATTTCTGTGGTCCAATATCCAGCTAATAATGTGTTGAGCCAGTTGGGCCAGAGTGTACCTGCTTCATGTTGACCTTCCACACTTCCCTGGAAGAACACTGACTAGAAGGGGTTGCAAACTGTGAAGATGCAAAGAGTGAAAAATTGTCTGAGACACAGAATAGTTTGGAGATAGCCAGGAGAACTTAAAGAACCCAAATAAAAAACGATCCACAATCCCGAACTGTATTTTTTTTACCTCCCATCTTAAGAGTCAATACAAGAGTATATTGACTCTAAGGCAGAAGAGCAGAAGGGCCAGGCAACTGGGGTTACGTGACTTGCCAGGGTCACAAAGTTAGGAAGTAGCTGAGGTCACATTTGAATCCAGGACCTCCTGTCTCTAGACCTCGATCTCTATCCACTGAGCCATTCCTCTACCTCCTGAACTGTTTTTACTCTCTGGCTTCTGCACTGTAATCTCCACAAGGGCAGGGTTGAGTCTTTGCTCAACGTTTAACTCCACCATCGGGCAGGGGCCTGCACATAGTAGGCAGATCAATGTTTTCTGAACCCAAATTATTAAACTACCACCATGTCCCTGAATGGGATGTGTGTGCCATAATGGTGTGACACACCAGTTCCTATATTTCTCTTCCCATTCCTTTTAATGCTGAGAGGGGAGTGAGGCAGCTTGGCTCTCATCAAATGATAAGCCATGAATAGTTGGGGGAGCCGGGAGAAAAGGCCTCATACTCTTCTGGATAACTGAAGGGAAAAGCCCTGCACATGCTAAAGGCATCATCGCCGCTGGTGTTCGTATTGCTCTTTGAAATCAAGATCAATTTTCAGCCTTATCTGCAAATGACACAAGCCTCAATCTCAAAAATGTCCTAGGAGCAACCATCTCACAAGCTGGCCATTGCATGCAGGGCTGGGAAGCTTCTTAATTACCATCCCTGCAGGTACTGTGCACTGCCCCCCCCCCCCCCCCCCGCAATCTTTTGGTCCATTGAAGTGAGCTCCTAGCAAGCATGAGTGTCAGAGACGGTGTGAGCTCTCCAGGCACAGTCTCCCCTCCCCTTCCTGGCCAATTCCTTTTTTCTGTATGGGCTTCAGCCCCTGGAAGGTTCTGCTCTTCTGTCGAGGTATATTACAGAGAATATTTCAAGTCCTTTCCCAACCCCCAAACAGTAGGAACAAAGGACATTGTACAAAATTAGTGCCAACCTTGACAGATGTTACTGTGTTTGGCTTTGGGGCTCCAGCAACAACAAACAGTTGGGGGAGAGGGGGAGGCAGATACTGCATTACCTTTAAAATTGGGAGGCATCAATCAAGTAATAACAAGCCCCCCTTCCCCTCTTATTTTGAGGCCAGAGGTATTTAGGGCCCCAAATGGTCCTAGGAACGCAAGTGCAGTCTGTGCTGCGGGCTCAGAACAGCTATCTGAATGGCTGCTCAGGGACAGTTTGCTTAGCTTCCTCTCCACAATGGCTGTGCATTTTAAGACCCGAAGAATTAGATGCCAGGCAAAAGCCAAATGGCATCTTCTGAGCCAAGCAGAGGAAGGGAGGGTGTGGTCAGAAAGCCAGCCCAGGAGCTGGTTGTCGAGGTCTACAAGAACAGAGGTGGCATCCACAGAGGGTTTCTGGTTTTGGGGAGCAGGACAGTGAGGGAGTGGGATGAGCCAAGCAGACCCCCTGTGTGCTCCTGCATTGCTCATGTCCCATCTTCAAGTTTCTCAGAGGAAGAAGGGGTTGCTGGGCAATCCAGGCTCTTCCTCCTGACTACTTTACAATAACATCTATTTCCAGCACTGAAACTAGTCACGACCAAGTCCTGCATGGACACTGAGAGCTGGCCAGGCCAGGTGAGGAGCAGCAGCCTGATGGCTCCCCTAATGACCGTCTCAAGGGGGAGGATGGTGACTTGCAGGCTGTTGGCTTTTGACTCTGATGGCCAAGTTCCTTCTTTCTGTGGCTTTGAACTCACTTCCTCATTCACACTGCCCTCTTGTCCCTCCTGGAAATTCTGAGCATTTAAGAAGAATTTAGGGGAAACAATGTTGGCGTCCCCTGGCAAAGCTGAGGGTGCACAAGAATGACCACTGGGACCAAGTGGGTGGGGGGAGGGGGTGCCCATGGGGAAATCAAAGATGAAAACTTGTAATGTCTAAAAAGTGAACAACAAAAGAAGCTGAATGGCTGTTTCCGTCCTAAACCATCTAAGCTTTCTGGCTGCGGAAGAGCCCTTTGGCATTCAGAGAGCTTGCCCCAATTTGTGCTTAAATATCTGGTAGGAGTTGCTCTGGGGAACCTACTTCAGGACAAGGAGACTGGCAACATGCCATGCCCCTCCTCCTGGACGTTCTGCCCTGACTGGCTTCTAAGGTGGGTGAGGGCAGGAAGGCCCCCGATAACGGCATAATCAGGAGGTTCTGGTATTTCCACAATAACTCTCCTTCAAGAGCTGCAAGCTTTGAAACACCACGTGGGTTAAGACAGTGAATAAGAGCTGAGTTTTCTTTCAATTCATACGTAAAAAAAAGACACAAACAAAAAGTCAGGTGGTCTCAGCTCACTACAAGAGGCCTTGGGCTCCTGTGACCCTACTAAGCCAACAGCAGGACCTCCATTTGGTCATTTTTAAAGCCAGCACTCCTGCCCTGTTGGCCCAGCGATCCTCTCCTTTACTGTCATACTTCTTCCTCTCACAGCCTATTGCTGTTGGGCTCAGGTCACAGTGCCCTTTGGACAGCCCAGAGGTATGAAAACAGCCCCTACCCCCAATTTCCAAGCATTGCTCAGCAGGCTGCAGGGGATGAGGTAGGGTATAGACAGAGGCTGGGCTAAGGATGGCCAGAAAGGGTGGCTGGGCTTGGCCTGCCCACTGCCCAGGACACTTACGGTTCTACAGGCAATGGCTCTTTGGCAGCTTCAGCGAGTTCCTTCTGCAGCCGGGCCTGGCGGCGTCTAGAAAAAGTCACAGCATTAAAACCCAAACTTAAGACCCTTGCATGTGCCGATGGAGAGCTCCATTCTACTACAGGGGGCTCTGAGACTATTTCAGGAAGAACGAGTCCCAGGCTGAAACATACAAGCACACACGTGCACTCCCACCCATTCCCTTCCGTCCCGTCTTTCTCTAAAATCCAATAGCCACCCAAGTCACTCCCTTTACTAGCAAAGACAGGATAGAACTGAGAGAAAAAAGGGGTTAGAGAAGTCATATGACTTGGTAGTAAGTGGGAGAGGTGGGTTTTGATTTGGTACTGAAATTCCAAGACCTTTTCATGACCTCCTACCTATGCAAAAGGAATGAAAAAAGGGGGACAGCTGGGTGGCTCAGTGTTTAGAGAGCCAGGCCTGGAGATAGGAGGTCCTGGGTTCAAATCTGACCTCGGACATTTTCTAGCTGTGTGACTCCATTAAGTCCCTTAATCCTCACTGCCTAGCCCTAACACTTTTCTGCCCTGGAACCAAAACACAATATAGACTCTAAGATGTAAGGTAAGGGTCTGGAGGGAGTGGGAGAAGGAACAGAGCGGCTCTGGTGTGTTTTTGCCCATCACTGATGAAGAAAAATGGGGAGGGCAAAAGTAAAACAGCCAGGGTTGCTCCAGCTGCTTCCCCCAGGGACAGCCAGACTTGGTCTTCTCAGGCCCAAGGGCAGTGAAAGACCTGCCAAGACCCTCCTGCTCTTCTAGGCGGGGGAGACCTCTGCACCCTCTCTATTCATTCTCCTCTTTGTCCTCCTGCCCAATTCACCCAGCCCTGTCACTGTGGCCCTCTCCTGCTTTTCTCTTCAATCCTGCTGCCTGTCCCCTCCAATCCAACTTCCTGAAACCACACTTTCATCATGTGACATCCTTGCTCAAACCAAGATGGATTACCACACAAAAGAATACCCAAAGTAACAAAAAATGAGGGATCTGGAGGTCTATGGAAAGCCCTAAGCAAAATGAGACAAAATGAAAAGTCCATGTCACGGCCCCTCTCCTCCCCAATCCTAGGAAGCTATAATATGAACTGAACTAACTGGGATGGTCATCGATATCCACCTAAATGTATTTTGACTGTATAATTACTACTTTTTAAAAACTGGGGCATAATAAAAGCCTGGTGTGGTTCTTCACCATCATGTCAACCAAAGTCCAATTGCCTTCACTTGGCTCTCCCAATCTCGCAAAAGCCAGTTTTGTGTGTGACTCTGGGCAAGTCACTTAATCTGTGCCCCAATTTCCTTCCCTATAAAATGAGGATAATACCACTTACCTTCCAGGGTTGTGAGGCTAAAGTGAGATCCTATTTCTAAAGTGCTTTTCAAACTATAGTCTTCTATAAAGGCTGGCTACTAATTCAGATGCATGGGGGTAAGGTGGGGAGAACTTTGCCCTTTGGGTCTTTCCTCTCAATTCAATTCAATGAACATTTCTTTCTTTTTTTTTTGGTGAATCTTTATTAAGTACCTGCTATGTGCCAGGCTCCGTTCGATGCTCTGTGTATGCTAGAAGTTGCCATTACTTAGTAAACAGTTACTGTTCTAGGAGATCTGTAGCAGTAGGAGTCTTTTCTTCTTGGATCCTGGTCTCCCAAACTGGACTCCTGCCTTTTGGAGGGCAGGGCCCATTCTATGACTTCAAGACTCTCTCAATAAAGAACTTACCACTTGCTCAAAGGGACTGCATCAGCACTGCTGGGATACAGAGAGCTTGGCTGGTATCTGATGAGAGAGCTCAGGCCCTGGGCCTTAAGGAGGAGGGTCTTAGGTCAGACAAGACTGCAGCCACCTGACCACAAAGGTTCCCCCATCCTAGCTGGTTGCCTGACTCTCCAACCTGCCATCTGGAAGGAAAAGCCTGAAGCCCAGCTCTCCTTTCCCAGCACCTCCCTCTCTTCACTTCCTCTCCCACAAGCAGGTTCTCATTCTCACCAAGAACACATCATAACCCCCCAAAGGCCCACCCTGAGGTTGTGACTGGGCAGGGACTCTGCAGGCTGAAAGCCATCTGTTTCGTTGCCGAGACAGAGTAGGGAAGCTCTCCCCGCAAAACCATAAAAGGCCTCTTCTCTTGGGGCCCAGGGAGGCAGAGCCCAAGTGCACAATCTGCCTAACCAGGACAGGAAGCCACCTCAGTTACATTGGGGATGACCTCAATGATTGATTAACGGCAAGTACTACTTCAGGAGGTCCAAAGCAGAGAAGAATTAACCCTTGGTTAACTGGTGGGGTTGAGATGAAGCCCTCCCCTCCGGTGACAGGATCGCCTCTCTTTGGTGACACAGGAGATCGTGTCTAAGCCTCCAGGTGTAAAGAGGCCTAAAATTCATAGCGGAAGTTGGCTCACAGACAGATGACTTCCAAGAAGGAAATGGAAGATACAACAGCAGTTATATCAATTCTGACCAGAAGAACTGAGGTGGAGGATGAGGGAGTCAGGGAACAACCACTTTTTCTGGCTTGGAGCTGTGATGTCACTGGGTGTTGGGGAACTCCCTCTATCACTGTGGATTAGGCTCAGAGCTCCCGGCTACGACCTGGAAAGAAGCTAAGCCGTTTGCCCAGGCTTGGCCCAAGGGTCTTGGCCAGGTCTTTCTGTGCTATGACCCACCCATGAAGGATGAACAAAAAGCTCTGTGCGAGAATGTAGGCAGCATGGATGGACACAGTGACCAGAGCTGATCATGAATGCGAAGGATAATAAACAAACAAGCTATGTTGGGACCAAGAAGGACCAAAGAAGACCCAGACCCCAAGCTTGGGGTGGATGGGACAATGACAACTGCTGATGAAAGGAGTCTCACACCCTCCACAATCCAACTCCCGCCTATTTCTCTCTTTCCAGGCTGTGTACTTGCTCTTCCACCCTTGATGACGGAGACAGGTTACAAGAGCCTAGAATGAGGACTAAATCAAACAAGGTATCATTTAGAAGGGATAAAGATGAAGCCCTGGCCTAGAGTTTGAAAAATCAACCTCAAAGTATAAGCAGGAAGAGATGTAAATAAACCCAGAGGTCACATGGAAAAGACACAAGATGTGTGGGGTAGTTAACGTGAGATGTGGCAGCTAAACACACACATGCACATTAGGCTGTGTTAGCAGGGGTAACATCCAAAAGGGAGAAGCCCTTTTGGTCTTGGCCAGTCACTATCTACTTAACACATTGTTACATTATCTCACAGGCCTGTTTTCTAATTCTAGTTTCTATGACATGTAATAAAGAACAATGGAAAACTAGCAAAACTCTAGAGGATGGCAAGGAGAAGCTAAGGGCCCTGTGGACACTCAGCTGGGCCAAAAGCCCAGAAGGCCCAGGCAGGCTTTAAGAGTATCATACCAAGGAAGAGAGAAATCTACTTTGTGGTGCCTGGCAGGAAGAACTAGGAGCAGTATACAGAATCGACAGAGGAGGGTTTTAGGCTCAATATCAGGCAGACTTTTCTAATAATTAAAACTCTCCAAAAGTGGGGGTTTTGAGGGATGACCATTTTTGTGTTTGGTCATTCAAGGAGAGGTTGGAATAGGTAGCCTCTGGGATTCTGAAGATACTTGTGGTTGTATGTAGAACAAAAGGTGTGGAAGGCATTCCTGAGAATCTACTATATTTGTGAGATATAGGATGTTCAAGTGGAATCCATTAGTTTTCTAGAACTTGCCAAATAAACTTGGTACCAAGTACTTGAGAGAAGTCATCAACTGGGGAGGTTCCAGGAGGCTGATTTAAAAAGGAAAAACCACCACATGCTTCAAAATAATAAAATATCAATTAGCTTTTGAAAGCTGTTGGTTTTTGTTAATGTGAAGCTACAAGAGGCAAGTCATATAAGAAGAATGAGTTTCCTGGTGCTTATCAGAAACTGAGCACCCAGTAAAGCCTTCCCCTGACCTCCTCTTGGTTAGGAATGAAAAGCCCTCCCCCAGGATGAAGTCAGTCAGACATCTCACCGGGAGTCCTTTTCATTTTCTGCATTGAGGCGATTGGCCTCCTGGGCTTTCTCAGCCATCCAGCGAGTGACCAGCTCTTGATTATCCTCAGTAGTCTTTCTCAGCTTCTCTTCTAAGGCAGTAAAGGTGATCTGCAGGGCATCATATTCATCCTTTAGGGTCTGGTTGGCTCTTTCAAAATCCTGAAGCCTATTGCGAAGTTCTTGGCACTCAGCTTCCAGCTCACTGATTTTCTGCAAATATTCAGCAATTCTGGAAGTACACCAAGGCCAAGAGAGGAGATAAGCAACGGGTGGGTCCCAAATGCCAAGCTCTGGGAAAGTTATATTTCCACTTACTTTGCTTCATTCATCTGCATCTCTCGGTCCTTCTGCTGCATCTGGTTATTCAGGTCAATCACCGATTGAGCTAACTAGGGGATAAAGACATGTATGCAGAGTCTATTAGGTAAAACTTGATTGGATGGTCTTACTACCCTCCCAGCCAACATTTTGAGACAACAAAGAGTGACCAGATAGATATTCTCACCTCCCCACGTTTCTTATGTAATTCAGTTAATTCTTCTTGATGCTTAATTCTCAGCTGGGCCATTTCTTGTAATTGGGCATCATTCCACATGCCATCATGTCCTGGACTAAGATTCCAAAAATCAGCCAAGTGAAGGGAACATGGGGAAGACAAAGAAGAAAGAATTCAAGTGACCTTTGGGGTCGATTTTTTTTAAAACCCTTACCTTCTGTCTTGGAGTCAATACTGTGTATTGGCTCCAAGGCAGAAGAGTGGTAAGGAAGGCCTAGGCAATGGGGGTCAAGTGACTTGCCAGGTTACACAGCTGGGAAGTGTCTGTGGCCAGAGTTGAACCTAGGATCTTCCTTCTCTAGGCCTGGCTCTCAATCCACTAAGCCACCCAGTTGCCCCTTGGAGTTGAATTTAAATAGCAAAACATCTTCATTACAGAAATTACCCACAACCCTTAACTCACTTCCAAACAAGAATAAAAATGCCTGAATCTCTGGTCTGCTGGAAAAAGGAACCAATTCGCCAAAGGAGAGATACTTAATCATCAGAGAATACCTGATTTCATGCCTGCCTTGCAAGTCGTGTTTTTCTGCTTGTAGTTTGTCAGCCAACACCGACTGAAGGTCTGATTTCTCCAGCAACTTATTATCTGTTAGAACAAGAAATTCATGCATGAGGAGCAAAATCAAAATCCAATCTGAACTCAATGACTGACATCATGTCCTCAGTAATGCTCGTATTAATTATGTATCATGAAATGTAGGGTTGGGCCACCTTCAATAAGGCAGCAGGAGCATTAGGACATTCTTGATGGAACCCAAAGTATGGCAACTTTGAATGGTTTCCATTCTAAGCACAGGCTATAAGACCCAAGAAAGGTGTAGAAGCACAGCCAACAGAATACTCTTATATCAAGGACACAGTGAATTTGCCTTATGCCAAAGAGATCATTTATACTCTATTCATCTTCTAGCAGAGGAAAAACAAGGCTGAGATTTCTCCTGTATCACCCAGCTGGGAGTAGAACCAGCCCTTGAACACAGACCCTCCTAGTCCAAGTATGGCACTCTCTCTTATCCAATAATTCTGCTGCCACCTAAGAACTGGTTGGGCCAGTTATTAATCTTTTCTGATTGTAAACAGTAACAAAAAGGATACAGTTCATAGGGTCACAGTTCTAAAACTGAAGGGGACTTAACAAAATTAAAAACCCTTACTTACCTTCTGTCTTAGAATCAATACTGTGTATTGGTTCCAAGGCAGAAGAGTGGTAAGGGCTAGGCAATGGGGGTTAAGTGACTTGCAGAGGATCACACAGCTAGGAAATATCTGAGGCCAGATTTGAATCTAGGATCTTCCTTCTCTAGGCTTGGCTCTCAATCCATTGAGCCACCCAGCTGCCCCTTGAAAGGGCCTTCTTGAAGCCTTCTAATTTAATGCTCTCATTTTACAGATGAAGAAACTGGGGGCAAGGAAGATTATAAAGGAAGGGATTGAAACCTCTACCCTTTTGTTTCCAGTGCCAGCTCTTTCTATTCCATGGCTCTGAAGCAGTAATTCTCACTTCTGGTTTTTCAATTTTTCTCAAGCTGTTGCTAGTTACCAGATAGGAGTAATAGAAAACATACCAAAATAAATTTTAATTGAAGAAAACAAAATAACCTCACCATGACCTTCCATCTCTAACTTGAGAGAGAGAGAGAGAGAGAGAGAGAGAGAGAGAGAGAGAAGAGAGAGAGAGAGAGAGAGAGAGAGAGAGAGAGAGAGAGAGAGAGAGACAGAGACAGAGACAGAGACAGAGAGAGAGAGAGAGAGAAGGGAGAAAAAGAAAGGAGAAAAATGGCTTTGGAAGGAAATAGGCATTTATTAAGCACCTTCTAAAGTGCCAGGCACAAACAGTATCTCATTTGATCTCAGAATCCATGCTCATTCTGCAGGGGGAGGAAATCAAAGTAGACAGAAGTTAAAATAACTTCCCTATGGTCACACAGCCAGAAAGTGTCTGAAGCTGGATTTGAGTTTGGGTCTTCCTCACTCCAACCTCTGCACTCCATCCACTCTACTACAAGTCACCATTAAATCACTATCACAATTCTCAAGCAGGCTAGAAGTCAGCAGTTCTCTGAGAAAGGGCTTAGACTGCTTAGAGTCTGTTACACTAATGAAGTGTCTCCTTTTGAGGGTATCATGACTTCTTGCCATATGTTGCCTTCTCTTTGGTGCTTTTCCCTTAACCCCACGGGCAGAAAGCCCAACTCAAGGTTCCTTTATGCACCCTGGGATGATGATTATGAACAGATATTACAGCTTCTGCAAGCCATGATATCCACAGTGGACTCTTGCTATGGCCTGATGACAAATGATGGTGGCAGTGATTTGTGGGGGCAGTACTGAACAGAAACAGTTTTTCAGGCCAGTAGATTAAGAGTATCCTGCATCCACGATACCATTTTAGGTCTTTCAATGGATACATTGGGGAGGGCCTTCCTAAAGGTCCCTTCAATGACAAAGGAGAAGGCAGAGGAGATGGACTGGATGGAGAGACACTACTGATATGGCCCAGAAAGACCACAAGGAATTCAGAAAAGGGGAGGTTTATTCCAAGAGGGGAAAATGCCTCTTTCTAAGCTTCTTCTACCCAGTTTTTCACAGGGAAGAGAATGCCCAGAACTGGCAGGGCAGCAGCACGCCTGCCACCCTCACAATTTCCAGTGACAAGCCATATGGCTCCATAAAAAGTCATTCCTTGGAGGCAGAGAGCTGGGCTGGTTCAGGGAGGAAGAAACCCAAATTGAGCACAGAATTTTAGAGTTCAAAGGACTTTAAAGACTATATACTCCCACAAATTAGATTAGAATTAAGCAGCAAAGAGCTAGCTATGAAGGGATACTGACCAAGGTCACACAAATGTGCAGCCGTGACCGATCTCTTGATATGTAATGGGACTAATGCCATAGCTCACCAGCATCTGGAAGCTGAAAGGGACCTCAGAAGCATTCTTCTACCACAATGCTGACTAAAGGACATCCCAGCCCTGCCCACTTGCCCTTTCAGCAAAGCACTAATCTAAAGGGGTTATTTTGACTCAATCATTCTTTCTAGGACTTTCTAAGAGCTGCATGGGAGCTCCAAGACCAGTAGCTCATCACTCTGACCCTAAAGGGCCATTAGTTCTCTCAAGGCTGAGGTGCCATACATTGGGGAAGCTGAAGGGAAACTTGAAAAAGAAACTGATTTAAATTGAAAAGGGATTGAAAAATAGTCATTCATGTAGGGGGTACTTGATAAATGTTGATATTAAGGTGTAAAAGAAGCTAGTAATTGTATAATGATGCCTTAAACAAAGTACATGACAATTTTTTGTCCTTGGCACTAAAGAAAAAAAAAGTTAATTTAGAGTAGATTTTCTTGACCTTTATATACAAAAGGTTAACATTTAAACTTATATAGTTACTAACAAAAAACTTCTAAGCATAACCGACCTTCAAAGTTAGACTACAAATATTTGAAAGCTAAGAGTCCGGAGGTGTAGGAGATATGGAAAAAGAAAAAAGATAAGCTGCCACCAGCAGCTATGATTATCCTGACCATTTATTAGGCATCTATTCTAAGCAGAGCAGTAGGGGACTTGGTTTGGAGTCACTAAGGCTTGGGTTCAGGTCCTGCCTTTGATACAAAATGCCAACTCTCTTAGTCACAGAGTGCTCTTGGCAGCCTCTAAGACAAACTTGACAATTTGCACTGAGTGAGGGAGTTTCCACATCCCGAGTTCCCCAAGCTGATGAAATGACAGCTTGGGGGTGGAGGGTAGGTGGACAGGAAAGCAGGGGTAAAGAATTTCATCAAGTGTTAGGATAAGACTAAACTCAAGTAGGTGGGCATCCTTGCCCTCCGGGAGTTTCCAGCCAAGGAGGGTTCAAGATCTCTGACAAACCATACAACTGTCTAGTGAATCCATGACTATTTTAGGCCAAGGTACATGACTGCTGATCTGGGTTCTGAGTAGTTCTGACAGGTGTTGTCCAGAGCTAGAAGTCATTCTCCCTCCCCTCTCCAGGAAGGGCTTCAATATTACCCATCACCTCTCTATCATGTTCCCAGCAACACTAATCACAGCCCCTAACAATGAGCAAGGGCCAGATGGCAGCCACAGCAGTGTGAGCCTGAAGAATCCCTTGTCCTTTGGGCTGCTCTTTGAGCAGGTCATAGGAAAGAACAAAGCAAACACCCCAAGGATGATGTGTGAGAGCACCAACTAGGCTGAGATGCACTGGGGCACCTGTAGGGCCTGTGTTCTTTTTCTATTTAGGAGGAGCTGAAGATGCCCCTTCCAAACGTGATAGGGTAAGAAACTCACATTTAGACTAACGTTAAATAAAACTGTTTAGGGCAGCCACAAGGAACAGAAAATGCAGAGCAGAGTATTGAGAGTTTTCCTTTCAGAATGGCCCAAGTGTCATCATTTCAACGTGGGGAAACATCTCTTAGGGGTGAAGCATCTCTCCAGGAGCGCCAAGGCCCAATTTGGGGACCTCGCGGCTGCAATCCCGGCTCCGCCCACCGCACCCCGCTAGTGGAGACTTTAAAAAGAAAAAAGGGAAGCATACACCGAGACTGGCTTAGGAAGCAGCGAAATGACGCACGGAAACGTCCCCAAAGGAATTCTGAGAATGAGAGACACGCAGAGACAGAGACGGGGGAGGGGGAGGAAGAGAGGGGAACGGGGAGATAAAGAGACTAGGCAAAGCCGGTGGGCCAGGGCCGTGTGCCGTCTACCACCGAGGGGAGCCTAGGCCAGGGCAAAGAGCTCAGTCCGGGGGAGGCTCATGCGTTCGAGGCCAGGTTAAGGACCCCTGCTATCCCTAGTTTCGTGCCGGTCAGCATCGCCCCCCCCCACCTCCAGCTCCCATAGCAGGCCCGGGCCCCCGAAAGCACGTGGGCAAGACAAGGAGGAACGGGAGGCCCGAGGGACCCACCGGACACTCACACTGCGCGATGATCTCCTCGAAGGCCTGCCTCTGGAGCCGGTCCCGCCGCCGGAGCTCATCCGCGATGTGCCGCTTCCAGCTCGGGAGCCCGGAGCCCCGGAGGCCTGTCGACATCGCCGCCGTCACCGGACCGGGTCCTCGCCGCCCCCCGCCGCTTGCTTCCGACCCACGTCCGCCGCGCCCGCCCCGGCGCCGAGCATTGGGGACGGCGCCGGCTCC
This sequence comes from Monodelphis domestica, assembly GCF_027887165.1. Classification (NCBI taxonomy): domain Eukaryota; kingdom Metazoa; phylum Chordata; class Mammalia; order Didelphimorphia; family Didelphidae; genus Monodelphis; species Monodelphis domestica. The sequence continues at coordinate 532,765,650 of NC_077228.1, read as the reverse complement.
GGGTCCGGGTCGGGCCGGGCCGGGCGGCGCCTCAGGACGTCTCTCTCACCTCCGGCTGCCGCTCGCTCGGTGCACAACCGCGGCTTCCGGTCTGCACCGGAAGCTAAGCGAGCGCGGGCCGGGAAGTCCCGCCTCCCCCGCCCGGGACGCCGACGTGCGCACGCCATAGGGGACGGGCGACGTCTTTGGGCTCTCTTCCGGAGGTGTAGGTGGGCGGGGCTGGAGTCGGGGCTACACAACTCCGCGCTTTCCCTCTCCTCCCTCATCTCCTTACCCCGTGCCCAAGGGACAGATTTTTCGCTTCCCGCCCCTTCCTCAGGCCTCTGCCAGTGGGGAGATGCCACCCTCCGTCTACTCTGCGGATCCTAGCTCCCCGCTTGGCTTGACTCCCTTCCATGATGGGGAGCTCACTATCAATCGCTGAGTTAATCCATTCCTTTTTACAGCCTTCCTGACCAACCCGTGGGAAGGTCTCTTGACTTCGCCCCTCGGTCTTCCTCTACCCCACATTCACTCAATGTTTCTGGTTCGGCCCCGCTGACTTGAGTTCCCTTTCAGCCTGGTTCAGTTCAATTCAGTTGTGTTGCGTTTCAGCCCAGGCCTGCTGAGTTCTAGACTCTCCCATCAGGAGCCTGGATGGATCAGGCCCTTTCCAGGGCCTGGGGAATCCAACCACCAACACTCCTGGTTCTGCTGATATTGCTGCCCCCCAACCCAAGAGGGGACCCTAGGCCATTGTGTGCTGGGAAGACCCTCACCTGGCAGAGGTCACTATTTTTCGGTCTGAGCTTTGCAAATGGAGAAACTGAGGCTCTACGAGATGAAATAACTTGGTCCTAGGCAGAGGCAGCAGGGGCAGGATTTGTTTGTTTTGAAACATTTTCATAACTGTCTCCCTCCCTGCCTCCTGCCTTCCTTTCTCCTCCTCCTCTCTGTGAAGATGCCCTCCTGTCTGCAGGGGCTCCTTCCTAGCCCCCTAACAAGCTGGTGCCTCCCTTCACCCCTCCTCAGTGGGGACCTTCCATTTTCACTCTATAGCTTCAGTCTCAATAAGGATGGATTTGGGAGGAGCTTTCCCTGGGGATCAGCCGTCTTAAGTACCTGTAGGGCCCTGACTGGCCCCAGAGGAGCAAAGGATAGGGGCTCTCCTCCCTCCTTGGAACTGGAGAGGCCAAATGGCCATAGGTTTGGTCCTGGAGAAGCTCTCTAATTCCTTTCTACTTACAGGGGTGCATGAGGGCCCTTTAGCTTGTAAACCTTAAAATTTCTTAGACTTATAAATGTTGGAAATTTCACCTTTGGGAAATTTCATACTTGAAAAATTTCCTACTGATAGTCTATTGGAATGTGAACCCCCTTGGCATGGGAGGGTCCTTCTCCCTACTTAAGATTACTTTAGGACAGAAACCTTTTGTTGAACAATGGAAAGGGCGTTGACCTATGCTTAAGCATAGAACAGGAAGTTCTTTGAGTCATGATTGATTTTAAAATTGATACAATAGAGATACTTGGAATGACAGAACCAGGTCTTGGAACTTCCAATCTCCACCCTACTCAGGGTAACAGGATTTAGGAAGGGCTGCAGCAAAAGGATCAAGATTTAATTATTTGAGAATATGACCTTCAACAGACATGTGCAAAGCCAGAGACCTCTGGGCAGTCCTGGGTTAAGCTAGAGCCACCATTGGCACAGGGAAGACATGGACAGTGATTGGTAGATGTGAGAACTGAGGGGAGGGAACTTAGATGGTTTCCTTAAAGATGGATGGGGTCTGAGGACTGAGGGGGGTTGGAGAGGTTTTGCTTTGAGAGGTTGTGCTCTGAGAAGCTTGCTCTGAAGGAGGCTGGAGGTGGAGGCCCCTGAGACTGTTTCTCCATTTTGGTCACGTGAGTGATAGGGACTGATCTCTTTTCTTTGCCTCAGCTATCTAAGGGCTTGGGTCTTTTGTCCCAGCCAAAACAGAGGGGGTATTTAAGCCCTATTCCCTTCTCTTCCCTTTCTCTCTCTCTCTCTCTCTCTCTCTCTCTCTCTCTCTCTCTCTCTCTCTCTCTCTCTCTCTAATACCTTTCTTCCTCCTGTTTGTAATTAAACTCCATAAAAGGTTGACTGCTGACTTGAGTTTTCATTTAGGAATTACATAGCTGAATTCCTTGGCGACCTTAAATTAATATATATCAGTCTTTTAAAGTGATTTCCTTGTCACAAGCTTTAGGATTCCTGTTAAGAACTATATACAGAGTTCGTAGAAGTCACTTAGATTTGTATGCACACACATACATTTTTTAAAACTCTGACCTGTCTTGGAGTCAATAATGCTTATTGGTTCCAAGGCAGAAGAGTGGTAAGGGCTAGGCAATGGGGTTAAGTGACTTGCCCAGGGTCACACAGCTGGGAAGTGGTTGAGGCCAGATTTGAACCCAGGACATCCCGTCTCTAGGCCTGGCTCTGAATCCACTGAGCTACATAATTGCCCCTGTACACTTATATTAAGGAAAAAGTTTCTCTAAAAAAAAATCAGTGTGCTCACATCTTCAATAAATAACTTTTCCCAAAACAAAAAAATTAAATATATAATAAAATAACATTGTATACATTATATATAAACATATAGAAAGAAATATAAGATTATATATATAACAGACATAATTGTCTGTTTATTCAGTGAGATTCCTCTTGTTTTGTATCCTTTTATCTATTGGAAAAAATAAGGTAAACAAAATGACTGACCTTTAGCAGAACCAGTGAAGAGACACACTGATACTTTGCCCTTAGCACAATGCAGTGATTAAATAAAATTGTAATAAAACTTTAAGTTAAAAGAAGCAAGATAGAGGCTTTGTCCTCAAGGATCTTATGGTACACTTCATAGGTGAAATTGAGAGCATGGAGATCATACAAAACCCATTTTACAGATGAGGTGGCTAAGGCCTGGAGAAACTCACCAGGCATGCTGGAAAAGAACTGGATTTGGAATCACGGGGTCTGGGTTCAAAACCTTGCTTTACGACTTTTTGACCTGTATGATCATTGGTACTTAATTGTAAGAAAATGGTACAAGAGAGAGATGGATCTGTTCTCTCTGGAAATGCTCTTAGAGCTGAATGTAACAAGCCAGTTGAAGACCAACAATCCATCTGAACAAATATTGATGTCAGTTGCAGTAGATAGCTATGCCAAGGCACCATTTTGGGACTGGAGGCATCTACGGTCTAATGGGGGATGGGGGTGCATGAGAGCTGGACACAAAGAACAATAATAATTCAAATGAGAAAATGGGGAAACCCATAGAAGAGAGTCACAGATGCAGGGAGCCTTGGAGGTGGGGAGCATTACTGCAGTTTTATTGGGTTTTGTTTGGGAAACAGAGTTTGAACAGGTAGAGAATGAGGGAGGAGAAAGGCTCCAGGGATGAGGATGGAGGATACAAATGTATGGAGGGAGGAGAGGTCTGCCAAGATAGATTGTAGAATGGCTAATAGGACCATGTGGCTACAGGACATAGAAAACGTGTAGAAGAGGACCTGGAAATGGGCTGGAAGCTAGCTTTGGGAGGGTCTTGAATGCCAGATTAGGGCAGGTGATTTTCTGAAAACTTCTGGGATTTTCCCTTTGTGCTTTGGCTTGGTTAGCCTTCAGGTATCCAGGTGTGCCATGAAGAGGCATCCCAGTAGGATGTAGGGAGGGTGTATACTCTAAAAGGTGGGCACTAAAACACACTGTCCCCTACTGAATGCCAGGGAGCATTTCAAACCCTGACAAGTGGAGAACACGAAGCACTTTGCAGATGGGTCTTCCTCTCATCTTTTGAAGATCAGAGGCCAAAAAACCCGAGTTCAAATCTGGCCTCAAAGAGTGACTAACTTTGTGACCCTGGACAAGTCATTTAACCTCTGTTTGCCTCGGTTTCCCTATCTGTAAATGGGGGTGATAGTAATATCTATCTCCTGGGCTGAAAATGATAAATGGGGATAAAAATGAGAGAATATTTGTAAGGTGCTTACTTAGCACAGTGCCTGGCATACCCTAAGTGCTATTATTAGTTAGTTAGAGGAAGGGAAGAACCATTGAGTCCATCTGACCTAATTCCCTTCTTTTTAAAGATGAGACATGCTGAGGATTGCACAGCTGGTTGGTCCTGAATCTCTGTCACATCCTATGATCCCTCCTTGATCCCCTACTTCCTAATGCTTTCTATTGTTTAAACCCTTACTTTCTTAGTGTCGAGTCTTATTTGTTTAAACCCTTCCCTTCTGTCTTAGAATCAATACTGTGTATTGGTTCTAAGGCAGAATAGCAGTAAGGACTAAGTAATGGGGTTTAAGTTATTTGCCCAGGGTTATACACTTAGGGAGTGTCTGAGGTTAAATTTGAACCCAGGACCTCCTATCTCCAGACCTGGTGTTCTCTCTACTGTGCTACGCAGCTCCCTCTCCCCGATGCTTTCTGGCAGATTGTGGTATGCTGTGGTTATTATTTGGGTCTGAAGGATGTACACAACTCAGCTTTTCATGTTTAAAATGATGACTGAGGGATGACTCCTCCCTCCCTTCCTGAACTCTTTCTCCTACAGAAATGCTGGGTCTGGGATCTCGTGAGGCCCTCCCTGTCTCACTTAAGCCCCCTCCCAAAAACTGAGTATTCCTTGGTGGGGCAAATGGCTCCTTTTTCTTCATCAGAACTTCAAGGCAGGAATTCTTTTGGGAAACAATGTCATGATAGGCAAGAAGGGATTCTTTTCTCTCTCTTTTTCCCCTTAAACAGAAAGTGAAAGGCTGCCATTTCACAGTGTGATTCTTAAGTGACTCACGAGATATTAATAGTTCTGTAGGGACTAGAACAAAGGCTTTGTTTTTTCACACAATATAACCATCAGGGACATGACAGTTTAATAGGGTTCTGGTGAAATGGATAAATAAATACATTTTGCGTGTCATGGAGTATAGTCAGCCAGATTCCCAAATGAACATGAAGGTCTTAAGAAAAAGAAGCATCATGATTGGTCACTTGTTCATCTGAGAATACTTCCTGTTCCTTTACATCCACCCGAGAAAGTTGGGGAGATTCTGGCTCCATTTCATTATCGAGTCTACTCTGGATCACCTTCCGTAAGTTGTACTGTTGCCCAAGTCATGTTTCTTCATCTCTGTCCATGAATGGGCTTCCTTCTCTGAGCTAAGCTGTCCCCTAAATCACCTTAATTCAAAGAAACGGACTGTCTCTACACATCCCACCGACTGCACAAAGAAGGGAAATCTGTCGGCTCACCCTATTAACCCTAACCCTAACCCTAACCTTAACCTTAACCCAAACCCTAACCCTAACCCTAACCTTAACCCAAACCCTAACCCTAACCCTAACCTTAACCCAAACCCTAACCCTAACCCTAACTTTAACCTTAATCCTAATTCTAACCCTAACCCTAACCTTAACCCAAACCCTAACCCTAACCCTACCCCTAACCCTAACTTTAACCTTAATCCTAATCCTAACCCTAACCCTAACCTTAACCCTAACCCTAACCCTAACTTTAACCTTAACCCTAATCCTAACCCTAACCTTAACCTTAATCCTAACCCTAACCCTAACCCTAAGGGCTGAGACTCTAACTCTATGGGTGGATGCTACCAATGAGTGAGCCTTCGATACCAGCAAGGTGGAAGGAGGGCTTGTAGCCAGTCCTGCAATCCTCATTTCTATGGACCACACTGTTTCCCCACATCTCTGATACTTCAGACTTTATAACTAATCATACAGTTTTACACTTCCCATTCTTTGTTGTCTTATATTTCATCAAACAATAGGAAGACGGGTGAGCCCTACCTAATGGTCTTTGGTGGAGAGACCCCTTTTATTGGTCATTGCTAGCCTTTCCAATAAATTGAATGTGTTTTGAACTTTGTGACTCAGTTTACCTTCAGTTCAATGGCAACACATCCCTTTGTAATTAAACTGTGTCTCTGGGTTGAGGGGAATTGACCTCTTGACAGGCTGAGAGCCATTTGGCTTGTGGGGTGGTGGAGATCGCTCCTGTGCTATCATATGAGAATGGGAGGGGTCAAGACAGTCTGGGCAGTGCACTGTTGGGTCATCCCTTTAGTTGACTCGCTCTCAGAAACCAAAACTTTCTTGACATTGAGCAGGTCCCCGGCTTTGCTGAGAGTTTGCCTCCAGGACAGCGAGTCAGATGATGCCAATGGAATCAGCCAGAGTTGAATCAGATGCTCCTACTGACCCGAATGAAAATGGGGTGTGAATCTACTTAGAATCAGCTTGTTGGACGTGGACCAGAAATGAGAATTCACCCAGTACATCCGTTCTTACCCTGGGATCCGTGGTCGAGGGTGGTAGAGTTCAAGGGGTCCATAACCTTGGATGGGGGGAATCACTTGTTTTCACAAGTCTTTAGCTGATATTTAGCATTCTTCGATTTATTTTGAGCATTTAAAGCCATTATTCTAAGAAGGAGTCCCAAGGTTTTACCAGACTGTTAAAAGGGGTCCAAGCCAAAAAAAGGGGGGAACCCCACTATTTCATTCAATCACAGATAAGAGAGGAGAAGAAGACTTGCCGGACATCGAGCAAGTCCTCATTGTCCCCGTTGGCTCTGTGGTCTGTTCTCCCTTCCTAATCCCACCCTGCAGTTAGACATGAAATGCACTTTTTGGTTGTGGCCAATGAACATGGGACTGGAAATGCCCCCTCGGCAAGCAATTCAGTGACTTTATGGTACTTTTAAGCCCTGACTTCAATGCCATGACTTTCTGGAAGCAATGCATTTAGAATTCTGCTCTTTTCTTCAAAGATATCAGGAGAAGATCTCATTTTTTCGGTTAGCTCTTTCAGTCCATTCTCCATATTTGGACTTGGTTTTCTTTACACTGAAGAATTCTGGGATTTTTCATTGGCCAAATGATCCCATTTTGTTCCTGGATCTCCTTGGTCTCAGAACGTTGGATCCTCTTGGTCACCCCTGAATGTGTCCATTGGTCTAAACATTTCCTTTGATAACCCAACCCAGAGGCAGCTGATTCTGGGGAGCCCATTGATCTGCTCAGCCCCATTTCTTTGTTCATTTCTGCTCCCCGCCCTCCATTGGAATTCTTCTGGAGTTCTCATCTATTATCTTCCATCTCCTTTGGCCTCTTTTCCAGTCCCAAGACATGATCTTCTCCACTTAAATTGACTTCTGGGCTTTAAGGTCTCTTATTTGCTCCCCTTTCTGATCTCCTGGACTCATTTCCAGCTCAGATGATAACTTGGCCCAGGGCTGCAGAGAAGTTAAATCCCAGTTCTTATTCTCTTCTACCTGCTGTGTTTCATGGACTCTCATTTTGAAACAAAAATCCCCTAGCAATAAAGTTTTAAAAGGCGGGGAGGAGGGCAATGAGGTGGCTCAGTGGATAGAGAGCCAGACCTAGAGACCAGAGGTCCTGGATTCAAATCTGACCTCAGATACTTCCTAGCTGTGTGACCCTGGGCAAGTCACTCCACCCCCATCTTCCCATTCCCAGCCCTCCCCATTCTGCCTTGAAACTCCTACATAGATTCTAGGTTTAAAAAAGAAAAAGAAATCTATCAAATTACAAAATCACATCATAAGCTTTTATGAAATATTTTTAGATCTTTGGATAAAAACTCTTGCTTCTAAGGGAAGTGTGAGTTATATATATATATATATGTATATATATATATATATTTTTTTTTTTTTTAAAGACAATGGGTCTTAAGTGACTTGCCCAGGGTCACACAGCTGGAAAGTGTCTGAGGCCAGATTTGAACCTAGGACCTCCCGTCTCTAGGCCTGGCTCAATAATTTTTTTTAAAAGCAAAACAATTTTTTTCTGATCTCTTTAGGAAAATCAGCCACCTCACATTTATTAACTATCTCCCCTGTGCTTGGCACTGGGGAGAGAAAGAAAGCCAAAAGCCAGTCCTTGTGGTCCAGGAGCTCCTGTTCTAAGAGGGAAGAGGTGGGCATAACTATTTATAAAAATGCCATCTAGAGAATATGTTGGGGGGAGATGTCGGAGGGAAGGGGCTAAGCTTCAGAAGGCTGGGAAGGACGTCCCGTAGAGGGTGGGATTTTAGCTGAGGCTTGAGGGACGCTAGGAGGAGGGAGAGCCCTTCAGACATGGGGGATAATTAGAGAAAAGCCGTGGAATCTGGAGATGGAGCGTCCCGAGTGCCAAGTGCCCCACAGGATTGGGAAGGCCACTTGGACCCAGAACAAAAGGCAGGGGGACCCTGGAGGAGCCAGCACACCAAACGAGAGAGCTAGCCCACTGCGCACCCCAGTGAGCCAGGGGATGCTAGAATAACTCTCTCTTCTACCTTCCTGTTTCACCATAAGATGGAACCATTGTAAAAGCTCTGAAACACAGATGGAGAAGTGAGACGCACAGCCTGGAGCTGTTCTCCCTAACCACAGCACAGAGAATAAATACCAAGCTGGCCCTTTGGGGGAAAGAAAATGAAACCCCAGCAGCACCAGCGGGCTCCTTCCTCCTTTGTGGCCTGCTTCCCTGTTTCTGGGTCCAGGTAGGCTCTTCTAAGGCACATCCTTGAACTCTGGGCCCCTCCAATGCTTTACGTTCCATTTGGCTGACAAGGGGCTGGATGGAGGAGCTCCCAGGCCAGGGAGCCTTTGTTTGGGACTTTTCATCCCCAGAAGGATAGGTTGGGTACCGAGTGTCTGTGTTTCATCCTTGAGTATTAGTTGGGTAGAAAGTTGTGGGCCTTTGAAGAGGAGATCAGTTTCCCCAAATGATAAATGGTTAAAGGAAAAGAACAGATAGCTTTAAAACGAAGAAATCAAAGCTATCAAGAGTCATAAGAGGGGGCAGCTGGGTGGCTCAGTGGATGGAGAGCCAGGCCTAGAGACAGGAGGTCCTGGGTTCAAATCTGACCTCAGACACTTCCCAGCTGGGTTACCCTGGGCAAGTCACTTGACCCCCAACTGCCTAGCCCTTAGCACTTTTCTGCCTTGGAACCAATATGCAGGATTGATTCTAAGACATTAGATAAGGGTTTTTAAATAAAAAAAAAGAGTCATAAGGAAAAAGGCTCTAAATCACTACTGATTAGAGAAATGCAGAACTCTGAGGTACCATCTCACAATGATCAGGTTGGCTAAGAAGACTGAAGACTGACAAGCATTGGAGATGATGAGGGAAAATTGGGACATTAATGCATCATTGGTGGAATTGTGAACTGATCATTCTGGAGAGCAATTGGAATGATGCCCAAACGCTTGTAAGAATCCCATAGTTAGGGGGAAGCTGGGTGGCTCAGTGGATGGAGAGCCAGGCCTAGAAAAAAGAGGTCCTGGGTTCAAATGTGGCCTCACACACTTCCCAGCTGGGTGACCCTGAGCAAGCCACTTAACCCCCATTGCCTAGCCCTTCCTTACAACTCTTCTGCCTTGGAGTCAAAAAATAGCATTGATTCCAAGACAGAAGGTAAGGGGTTAAAAAAAATAATAACCTGATATTAAAAAAAAATGACTTATTTGAGCAAAAATTTTTATGGCAGCTCTTTTGGTGGGGACAAAGAATTGGAAATTAAGGGGTTGTCTATCAGTTGGGGAATGGCTGAACAGCTGTGGTGTATGATTGTAATGAAACACTATGTACCATAAGAAATAATGAGCAGGATGACTTCAGAAAAGCCTGGGAAGACTTACATGAACTGATTCAAAGGGAACCAGAAGAACAGATAGTTGTAACAGATAGTAACAGATATCTCACACAATGATCAAGTGTGAATGTCTTAGCTATTCTCAGCAGTACGATGATCCTAGACAAGCATGATGAAAAAAGCTATCCACCTTCAGGAAAAGAACCAATAGAATCTGAATGCAGATTGAAAAAAAAAAACTTTATTTTTTTCCTGTTTTGTTTTGTTTTTGATCTGGGTTTTCTTTCACAACATGACTGATATGGAACTATGCTGAACATGACTGTACACGTATAGCCTTTATAATAAATTGCTTACCTTCTCAGTAAGAGGGGAGAAGAGAGGGAGAGAATTTAGAATTCAGAACCTTAAAAAATGTTAAAAATTGTTTTTACATGTAATTGGAAAAAAATGTTTCAAGACGTCCAAAACAACAAAAAAGGGGACCATTTGTAGGTCTAGATAGTTTTGCTCTTCCGTCTTTTCAAAAAGATGAGGATGGTTTACAGATAGAGAACTAGGAAGGGAACTGACGCCACCCCCCCTTTTTTTTACAGGTTGAGTACATTCATCATGGAGGCATGAATGGATCTAAAAATGTCAAATGGAGAACCCGTCCCCGGAAAGGTGCAATCAAAGTCTCAAACAAATCAGAGAGTGGAGTCAAGAATCATTTATTAAGCACCTACTTTGGATCAAAATGCTGGAGCTTCACCGAAAGGCAAAAACCAATCCTCAATTTCGAGGAGCTCATAGTCTAAAGTTGAACAAAGGCTTTTCTCCCCTGCTCAAGTCCCCAAGGAGCCCATGGCATAACCCTCGTTAGTCTAAAGCATCTGGCTTGAGCTCTCCTTAGGGACTGCTGCATGGCCTATACTCTGCTTAAGAATCTGAAATGTGGCCTGAGAGTCTCCTTGAATTTCTGGTCTGTAACTATGGACTGGCTGCTGGTTGGGATTAACCGAGCACTTGTCTGCCCCTGCCAGGCAATGAAGCGATGCTTCCACAATAGGTTTAGAACCCAGCAAATTAGTTGGGAAACTGATGCCTAGAATGTCTCTCTAGGACATCTGATTGTTCTGGTCCCTGGACCAGACCTTAAAAGTCACAGGTAGACGGCAGGTGGTGTCAGGCTGGTGTAGAGACTTCCTCTTCTCAGATGGAGTGGATGAGGTAGTCTTAAAGGTCCCTCCAACTCTGAAGTTCTTCTGCCAATCTGGTGTGGTTTTCAGCCTTATTTCATGGAAAGTCTTCTCTCCTAAATGATAGATGATCTTGGAGTTGCCGATCCAAATCCTCATTCTTTTCCCACCTCTCTGCAGTCTTTGACACTTTATCCCTCTCCTCCTTCCTATTCTCTTCTCTTCTCTCAGGGTGTTCAGGATACCCTTTTCTCTGTCTCTGTCTCTCTGTGTCTCTGCCGCCCCTCTGTGAATTATTTCCTATTTATCTTGTCTATACCTTTGCCTGTTGTCTCCCCCATTAGATTGAGGGAAGGGTCTGGCTTTTACCTCTTTTTGTACACCAAGCTCTTAGCCCAGTGGTTGGCACATAGTAGGGCTTAATAACTGTTGGTTGGTTGATCAAACGGTTGTCAAAAGTCTATTGGGGGGGCAGTTGGGTAGCTCAGTGGATTGAGAGTCAGGCCTAGTGACTGGAGGTCCTGGGTTCAAATGTGACCCCAAACACTTCCTAGCTGTGTGACCCTGGGCAAGTCACTTGACCCCCATTGCCTAGCCTTTACCACTCTTCTGCCTTGGAGCCAATACACAGTATTGATTCTAAGACGGAAGATAAGGGTTAAAAAAAAAAGAGTCTATGGGCTCTAGGGCATGGACTTCGAGTCCGAAAGACCCAAGTTCGTATCCCTCCTCAGACTGAGCGAGTCACTACCTCTTTGCTCCCGGCCCAAAAGCCGCTACCTTGCCAGGCTGTGGTGAGGAGGAAATGAGTCTTTTTCCTTCTGGCAAATCGGGGAGGCCTGCGAAATGCCGGCTGTCATTAGCTAACATTTATCCCCTCCAGAAGAGCTTCCTCCCGGAGCTTTCTGGCTTTTCATTAAGCAAAACGAATTGTGTTTGACATGCGGCTCTCGTATTGCGCCAGTGCTTGATGGCTTAGGTGGCAGGCAGGCCGAGGGCTAATCTTGTGGCTTAGGAGATGTCCACAGGCAGCCGAAGGACCCCTTCAGGGCGAGCCAGGGTGAGCCGTGGCGAGCCGTGGCTCGGTGACGCCTTCTAGCCTCTGATTGGCCGGCTTGGGCTAGAAGCGCCAGGAGGATGGAAGAGGAGCTGAGCCTTGTTGGGCCCTCGAGGCCCCCGGCCTTGATTCTAGCGCGGAATAGGCTCAAGTCCTAGCAGAAGTCCTGGAGTGTGGCACCTGGCACCTGCTTCTTTATTGAGGACGTTCCGAAGCATCTCTGAGCCTCTCGGCTTATACAACGCGACGAGCAACCCCCAAAGCGGCCCAGAGTCCAGTGGAGGTTTCTCAGGAGCCGGCCCAGCCGCAGAAGCAGCGGAGGGGATGCGGCCGACTGAATGACGACAGGTGGGGACAGGGTCAGGCGTCCCTTAGAGCAGGAGCTCAGCCACCTGCCCTCGGGGGCGGGCCTTCAGGTTTCTGGGTCACCCTTAAGGCCCACAGGGTATCGGTAGCCCCCTTTACCAAGGGGAAATTGAGTCTCACAGAGGTTGAGTGACTGCCTTAGGGCCAGTCAGGGTTAGAGGTGGAATTCGAACCCAGAGCTTCTGAATTGTAATCTAGTACTCCCAGTTTAGGGCAGCTCGGGAGGGTGCCGTAGTGCCAGAGTGTTGGGCCTGAAGACAGGAAGTCCTGAGTTCTAATTCAACCTCAGACACTTACTAGATGCATGACCCTGACATGCCTGTAAACCTTAAAATTTCTTAGACTTATAAATGTTGGAAATTTCACCATTGGGAAATTTCATACTTGAAAAATTTCCTACTGATAGTCTATTGGAATGTGAACCCCCCTTGGCATGGGAGGGTCCTTCTCCTCCCTACTTAAGATTACTTTAGGACAGAAACCTTTTGCTAAACAATGGAAAGGGCTTTGACCTACGCTAAAGCATAGAACAGGAAGTTCTTTGAGTCATGATTGATTTTAGAATTGATACAATAGAGATACTTGGAATGACAGAACCAGGTCTTGGAACTTCCAATCTCCACCCTACTCAGAGTAACAGGATTTAGGAAGGACTGCAGCAAAGATCAAGATTTAATTATTTGAGAATATGACCTTCAACAGACATGTGCAAAGGGGCAGACCTCTGGGCGGTCCTGGGTTAAGCTAGAGCCACCATTGGCACAGGGAAGACATGGACAGTGATTGGTAGATGTGAGAACTGAGGGGAGGGAACTTAGATGGTTTCCTGAAAGATAGTGGGGTCTGAGGACTGAGAGGGGGTTGGAGAGTTTTTGCTCTGAGAGGTTGTGCTCTGAGGAGCTTGCTCTGAAGGAGGCTGGAGGTGGAGGCCCCTGAGACTGTTTCTCCATTTTGGTCACGTGAGTGATAGGGACTGATCTCTTTTCTTTGTCTCAGCTATCTAAGGGCTTGGGTCTTTTGGCCCAGCCTAAACAGAGGGGGTATTTAAGTCCTATTCCCTTCTCTCTCTCTCTCTCTTTCTCTCTCTCTCTCTCTCTCTCTCTCTCTCTCTCTCTCTCTCTCTCTCTCTCTCTCCCCTTTCTTCCTCCTGTTTGTAATTAAACTCCATAAAAGGTTGACTGCTGACTTGAGTTTTCATTTAGGAATTACATAGCTGAATTCCTTGGCGACCTTAAATTAATATATATCAGTCTTTTAAAGTGATTTCCTTGTCACATGCCTCAGTTTCCCTATATGTCAAATGAGCTGGAGAAGGAAATGGCAAAATGCCTCAGTATCTTTGCCAAGAAAACCCCCAAGAAAACTCCCCCAAAGGAGTCAGAAACAACAACAAAAGTGCTCTAGAAATGCAGGATGTTGTCGTTGCTGTTTGGATCATCCTCAGCGCGGTTTTCCGTTTCTGGCTGTCCTTTTCCTTGTCCTCCTTAGCTGCTGTCAGCTGATATTTCCTCCTGGAGGACTAGTTAGTATTAGGCAGAGCACAACACAGATTGGTAGAGAAATCTGTTATTAAAAATTATAGCAGCACTCCGGGCCAAATAGGGATTGCTTTTGGCTGAGCTTTGCCAGCTGTCTTCTTCCTAATTGAGAATGAAGGATGATGCGATCATGAGAATGACACGGACCTCACCCCCCCCACCCCACATTCCTTCCAGGCCTGCACTAGGTGTCAGGAGACGCTGAGTCACCCCTATCAGGCAGGCTTATTTGGTTTGGTAGGAAAGAAGGGAGGAAAGAAACATTTATTAGGTGCCTAATAGGTGCCAGACACTGTGCAAAGTGCTTAACCCCCCCCCCCCAACAAAACCTTTCCCTTCCATCTTAGAATCAATACTGTGTATTGGTTCCAAGGCAGAAGAGTGGTAAAGGCTGACTAATGGGGGTTAAATGACTTGCCCAGGGTCACACATCTAGGAAATGTCTGAGGTCACATTTGAACCCAGGACCTCCCATCTCTAGACCTGGCTCTCAATCCACTGCCTGCTAAACATTTTTTACAAGTATAATCTTGTTTTGTCTACATAATGACTATGTGAAGTACGTGCTGTTATTGCTCCCATTTTACAGAATTGAGGTAGACAGAGGCTGTGACCTATACAAGATTTTACAGCTAGGAAATGTGAAGATAGGATTAACTCTCACCTAGTTTATTTTTAGCTAAACAAATTAAGAACTCAAAGAACCCCTACTTAACACTAAGTAAGAGAATTCCTGAGTCACTTACTAGAGTAAGCTCACACCTCCAATTTTGGTCCTCAGTTGTAGACCATTGATTCACCTTCAACTTGTACCTACTGACACCCCAAGATTTCTCTTTTGCCTGAACTTTTTTTTTAAGCTGCACTTATACTTTATGGCATTGATTTTTTGGACCTTGGTGAATGACTTTACATTTCTCTCTATTCACTTTCCAACTGATTGTTCTATTGTAATATGATTCTTTTCCCATCTAGGATTCTTAGATTCTCTGTGGCTTTAAGAAGAGTCTGAGTATGTATCCATGTAGTTAAAGCTACTATGTAAATTGATAGTTATTAAATAAATTGTACATTATTGCAGATGTGGAAGTGAAGGATAACTAGGTGGCTCAGTGGATTGAGAGCCAGGCCTAGAGAGGGAAAGTCCTGGGTTCAAATTTGACTTCAGACACTTCTTAACTGTGTGACCTTTTGCAAGTAATTCTAGCCCTAACCTTAACCCTCCCTACCCCCATTGCCTGGTCCTTACTGTTTTTCTGCCTTGGAACTAATACATGTATTGACTCTAAGACAGAAGGTGAGGTTGTTTTTTTTAGGAAGGGGATTATGGGATTAGATTTGCTCTGTTTGGCAACAGAAGGAAGGCCCAGATTTGATGGGTAAAAGTTGGAGAGAATCAGATTTTGTTTCAGCGTAAGGAAAATCTCAGCTGTCTTAAAGTAGAAAGAGCTGCTATAGGAGGGGGGAGAAGCCTTCAAGGAGAAGCTGGGTGACCACTTGGGGAAATCTTTCTAGGAATTCTTGCTTCACATAGAGGGTGGATTAGACAACCTCTGAGATCACATCCAACTTTGAATTGGGGTGCTTTTTTGAAATCACATGATATTTTTTGTGCCAGCTAAGACACACATGTACTGGGCAGCCAGGTGCCACAGTGGATAGAGTGCCCAGGCTGGAGCCAGGAAGACTCATCTTCATGAGTTCAGATCTGGCCAGAAACACTTATTTGCTGTGTGATCCTGGATAAGTCACTTACCTCTGTTTGCCTCAGTTTCCCCATCTGTCAAATGAGTTGGAGAAAGAAACAGCAAACCCCTTCAGGATCTTTGACAAGGAAACCCCAGATGAGGTTACAAGAAGTCAAATATGACTGAAACGACTGAACAACAACAAAAAGATGCACATATATATCTATACCCTACCTGCTTACATATGTATGTATACATACACACCCACAACCATATATATTAATCCTTTTTTATCTAAGAAAAATGAGAATTGGATGTGAGATTCTGTAACATAACATAACATAAATAGTTTGTTAAAAAAACTTTAACCATTATCCATGTCCAGAGGAAGAACTGTGGGAGCAGAAACACAAGAAAAACAGCTGCTTGATCACATGGGTCGATGGGGATACGATTGGGGATGGAGACTCTAAAGGATCACCCTGGTGCAAATATCAATAATATGGAAATCGATCTTGATCAATGACACATGTAAAAACCAGTGGGATTGTGTGTTGGCTACGAGAGGGGCCTGGGAGGAGGGGAAGGAAAGAACATGATTTTTGTAAACCTGGAAAAATACTCCAAATTAATCAATTAAATAAATTTTAAAAATCTTTACCTTTCATCAAATGTAGGTTCCAAGGCAGCAGAGCAGTAAGGACTAGGCAATTGGGGTTAAGTGACTTGCCCAGGGTCATATAATTAAGAAGTATCAGGCTAGATTTGAACCCAGGACCTCCTTACCCCAGGCCTGGCTCTCCATCCACTGAGCCATCCCAACTTAAATCTTATTAGTTTGCTGGTTATTTTTCAGTCTTAAAAGGGTTTTCAAAATGATCACTGTTGTGGCTGCATGAGATGTTTTGTAATGTCTTTGAAAGAGGTACTTGGTCCAGCCCACCTTTAATTAAGCAGAGGGATGCCTTTGTGATGCCAGGATGAATGTCTGGTCCAAGAGTTTGCTGCCTCCAGCTTTGGAGGACCCATTAAATACTATGGAGGGAGCCTGTCTCTCGGGTACAGTGGGGCTCGCTCTCTTGGTGACTCCATTTTCCATCTCTTTGCCGATGCCTCCAAGATCCATATTTTTAGGAGCAGTTTCTTTCCGGAGCTCCAGTTTTACTTCACCAACTGCTTATCGGCTATTCTGAACTGGGAGTATTTACGGCAGACACCTGCAACTGAGCCTATCTAGGACAGATGGCATCATCGTTCTCTACAGAACCTGCTTGTTTCGGGTGAGGGCAGCCTTTTAGCCACCACGGCTAAAAGGGGCCAGTCCGCTTCCCCACCTGCTCATTAGGCTGTTTTGGAAAGGATTTAAGCATCTGAATTTTACAATTTTCAGCCCTGTAGAAAGGGAAAACATGGGGGCAGCTGGGTGGCTCAGTGGATGGAGAGCCAGGCCTAGAGATGGGAGGTCCTACGTTCAAATCTGGCCTCAGACACTTCCTAGCTGTGTGACCCTGGGCAAGTCATTTGACCCCCATTGCCCAGCCCTGACTGCTCTTCTGCTTTGGAGCCAATACCCAGTATTGATTCCAAGACAGAAGGTGAGGGTTTTTTAAATAAAAAAAAACAATAAAAAAGAAAGGGAAAACATTCCTTCTAGGGAGAAGCAAAAATACAAGGAATATTCCTCCTCTCCCTCTGCCTGAGTTCCCATTTCCCAGGGAGAAAGCCCAGGAATAGCAGTGGTCTTTCTGGGGATTTGGTGGGGATTAGGAAGGCCAGAAGAATGGCACCCGCTGCCCAGGCTAAGCAGCACGGGGAGACATCGCCGCCGTGTCAGAGTCTCAGCCGCAGAGCTCAAATTCTTCTCCCTGTTCCTTCCCCAACAGCAATAATATAAAGCCTGGAGATGATATGAGTGGATGCACGTGGCCAGAATTTTTTAAGTAAAGATCCCCAAGTGGAAAAGTGGTGATCCAGGAAGGCTGCTCCTGCTGGACCCTCAAAGGTCTGGGATCTCGCTCAGTCTGGTGAAAGCAGATGCTTCTTGGGAGAGAATCATGCAGGAAGGTCAACATCTTTTCCTCTTGAAACTTGGGGCATATCAGCAATAGGTGGAACTGGTGGCGTCCTTAAACGTGGCGGAACGTGGGCTTGGCATTTTACTTTAAGGTTTGACACATGATGGAAAGTATTTCAAGTTGTGTTTGTCATTAAAACCTTATTTTTTTGCCATCACAAGCCTGGCATTTACTTTGACTCCCTCCTCACACTCAACCTACATATGTAACCAGCTGCCACATCTCGTGCTTTTCTCTCCAGCCCTTTCACATCCCTCCCTTCCCTCCACTTATGTAGCCACTACCTTCCTTCGGGCCCTCTTCACTGTTGCTGCTGTTCAGTTGTGTCCAACTCCTGGCCACCCCCTTTGGGGCTTTCTTGGCCAAGATCTTGGAGTGGTTTGTTATTTTCTTCTCCAGCTCATTTGACAGATGAGGAAACTGAGGCAAACAGGTGTATTGATTTAGAATCTGGAACCCCAGAGACTACATTTCCTACAATCCCCTTTTCCCTTTTCCTGTCATGCATCATGGGTTCATTTTGTATTCAGTTACAGTTTGGGGCATGTTTTCTCGCTCTGTTCACTCTCTGCAGGAAGTGCAGGCTGGCGGTAGCAGCGTGGAGCTAGGAGGCTGGCATTTAATTTTCCCTTTTTGATCTAAGTTGATTTAAAAAAAAAAACCCTTACCTTCCATCTTGGAATCAATACTGTGTGTTGGTTCTAAGGCAGAAGAGTGATAAAGGCTAGGCAAGGGGGGGTCAAGTGACTTGCCCAGGGTCACACAGCTGGGAAGTGGCTGAGGCCAGATTTGAACCTCCTGCCTCTAGGCCTGGCTCTCCATCCACTGAGCCACCCAGCTGCCCCTCTACGTTGATTTTTAATAAATAGTATTAAAATAATACTTGGAGTATAAACTTATTAATTCTAATCTTTACACAGGGTTGAGTGACTTGCCCAGGGTCATATAGGTAGTAAGTGTCTGAGGCTAGATTTGAACTCAGAGGCCTGACACTTTTTCCACTGGGCCTTCTAGCTCCTAACACTTCTGGAATAATCTTTTCTACTTAATTCAAATCAAATCAAGAAGCCTACCGGCTAAGCACCGGTAATACACAGGCAATGTTTTTAAGTCTCTTATTTTATTTCTACTCATATAGATCTTTCCCGATTTTCTTATATACTTTATGCCTTTTATTTTGATGCTGCCATGAAATCCCATGGCACATGAATATCCCATAATTTAGTCAACCATTCTCACACATAAAGAAGTTGTTTCCAAATTGTTGCTATTACAAACATAGAAGCCATGAATATTTTATATATGTTTTCCTTTTTATAACATTTGTAGAATAAAGTCTTAGAAATAGAATCATTAGAAGGCAGCTAGGTGGCTCAGTAGATAGAGAACCTGGCCTTCCGATGGGAGATCTTGGTTCAAATGTGGCCTCACATACTTCCTAGCTGTATGACCCTGTGCAAGTCACTTAACCTCCACTGCCTACTCCTTACTTTTCCTCTGCCTTGGAACCAATACATATTGTTAATTCTAGTCAGAGGGTGAGAGTTTTTAAAAAAGGAGAGAAAGAAGGAAAGAAAGAAAGAGAGAAAGAGAGAAAGAAAGAAAGAGAGAAAGAAAGAAAGAAAGAAAGAAAGAAAGAAAGAAAGAGAGAGAGAGAGAGAGAGAGGGAGGGAGGGAGGGAGGGAGGGAGGAAGGAAGGAAGGAAGGAAGGAAGGAAGGAAGGAAGGAAGGAAGGAAGGAAGGAAGGAAGGAAGGAAGGAAGGAAGGAAGGAAGGAAGAAAAAGAAAGAGACATTTGTCAGTTTTGCCAAGACAAGAGGCAGCTGCTACATTTGGGAGGGAAATCACCATCTAATTAAAAGTTAACCATCAGTTCTTCCACGACTATTTGTTAAGGATCCCGAGAAGGCTGCTCAGGCCCACGTACCGTTTCTCAGAATAATGATTTTCATTACATAAAATAAAATACTGAAGACTAAAAAAGAAATTAATTATACTATAATATATTATATATACATAATATATAAATATATAATAATAATAAAAAATAAAAGAAATAATGTATTTCAATACAGTTGCCCATTTTTTGAAAAAACAAGTTCATGGATCCCAGGTGAAGAGCCCTTGTTGTAAATAAACGATTGAATAAACAGAAATCAGAGAGATTTTCGACTTCCATCTGATGATTATGGAAATTTACTTTCTTTAGCCTTAGAAACAGCAAGCAGCATTTCTTCAAAATCAGCCCCTGCTCTCCCTCCTATGAGGTCTGGTGGCTGATCAGCTTCTATACTAGTGAATGATCTTGTTTAAAAATATTCCTTGAGGGGGCAACCAGGTAGCTCAGTGGATGGAGAGCCAGGTCTAGAGACAGGAGTCCTAGGTTCAGATCTGGCCTCAGACATTTCCCAGCTGTGTGACCCTGGGTAAGTCACTTGACCCCCATTAGCTAGCCCTTACCACTCTTCTGCCTTGGAGCCAATACACGGTGCTGATTCTAAGATGGAAGTTAAAACAAAGAAAATGTTTTTTGAATTCCCCAAACTGTCAAGCCAATGCTTTTTAGTAGTCAAAATCTGACCAAATCCCAAATAAGAGCCAAGATGGAAACTTGTTCCTGGAACGATGCCTCCCTCCAGTTCTCCTTGAGCAGGAGAGGTGGGTGGAAGCTAACTCTCTGGGAACACATTTTCTGCTGTGTCATTCACTCTTTCCCTCTTATTTGCAAGTTTTCTTTTGGAACTTGGACCACCAGTCTACGACAAAGGAAGGCACGTACGGTCCTCTCTGATTAATACTGATGTTTTCTGGCTCAGCTGTAGCGATGCTGGTTAAGCTTCTCACTGAGCTGCAATTTAAGGAAAATATTATGTTGGATATATTAAGGCTTTGGTTTTTATATCAGGAATTTGTGTGTTCGTGTCTCTTCCCTGAGTCTCCCACCATATACCTTAACCTGGAATTGAGCCCTTCCTTGTGACAAAGAAAAGTGAATACACAGAAACTACAGAGATCATATATAACTGGGTCTGCAACGCTTTTTTGTAGTTAAGTCATAGCTGTTTCCTTTCCTCTGGGCCTGAGAGATAACCTGACTTCCAGTTGGACTGCCTTTAGGCACCTTTCCATTCATATCATGATAGTCATGAAATTGATTCTCATTCGGACTCTGCTTACTCCGTGATGCATCAGTTAATAGAAATCTTCCTCTGTGTCTCCGCATTCCTCAAGCTTGTCATTTCTTACTGTACAGTAGCATCCTATTGGATTTATACACCAGTTTATTGGGCTAGTCTCCTATTGATGGGTACCATTTTTTAAATGATCACAAGAGAACAAAAAAGGTTTCCTATGACTATTTTGATATTTATAATGGACCTCTCTGTCTTTGACCTACTTGTCCAGCAGTGGGATCTCTGGGTTAAAACCTAGAAACAGTTTAATCACTTTTCCCCTTGAATAATTCCATATTGTTTTCCAGAATGGCTGGAGCAGTTCATGGCTTCCCCCATGGTATAGTGTGCTGGTTTTCTCATGGCCTTCCATATTCTCCACTTTTATCCTTTGGCATCTTTGACAGCTTTCTTGGTGTGAGGTGACACCAGCCTTGTTTCAATCTTCATTTCTCTTATTATTAGAGTCTTGGAGAATGCGCTTCAATTTAACGGACTTAATCCTTCACTTCATCCTCTTTTGTGGTTATATATAACTATATAGAGTTATTAAAGCTTAAAACTGCACCAAGACTTGAGACATGCTATTTACATACATACCCCAAGTAGTAGTAGTCTCTCGGTAACCGAGGATGACGATTGTTTTTGTGCGCTTTCATCGATGATAGATGAGTGTGCACAAAGACACTTGTGCGTGAAGGAGATTTAAGTGGAAAAGTTGATGCACAGACACAGTCCCACTCTCTCTGCATTGGAAGCCTGGGTCCAGTGGCACAAAAAATGATTACACCTGGAGACTTCCTCAGCTGCATTAGATGGCCGTGTTGTCCTTTGTGCTCCAACACGCCCTGAGCACTCCACAGTGCTTTGCTGCGTCGCCATCTCAGCCATTGAACCTTCTTATTGGTTTCTTCCGTCTGTTCAGCCGAAGCAGTCTTCACATGCTGGGTGAGCAAGGCCCTGGTTCACCAGGGGTCGACGACCCAATGGCTACCCTCACAAGGTTTAGCTGGCTTGTTGAAGCCGTTGCCCAGGGTGTGGCCGCTGCCGCATGCTAGCAGCTATTAGAAGCCACAAGTGAGAGCTGGGTGTCAGGTGAGGGTCAGAGACTGGAGAGCTGCCCTAGAAGGGCACGACAAGCCCTCCATACCAGAGATACTACCCCTCCCTGAGCACCCCATACACCCCAACTATAACCATATAACCCAACATACATACCCCAAGTATATACACATAAATGCACATGTATGTAGGAAATCATTACAGTTTTGAGTTGGCCAGAATATAGTACAAAAATCAGGTCAAAGGCATCTGAGACCATAAATTTGATGCTGAACCGGACTTGGGCAAACCACAGAATAGACTTGATCTTAGCCTGGTGGTATTTTCTCAGTTTCCTTTGGTTGGAGAGGTAATAAAAACCATGACTAGAACTTTTAGCCTGTCCTTATCAGGGAGAGGCTTTCTAGTCACTGCATCATAGTAAGCAGGAAGCAAACAAAAGGCAAATGTTTATTTGGACTTCCTATGTCTGGTGCCACATTAATGACAACTATCTGACTAAGGGTTGGAAATGCCTGGTGCTCCCAGTTTAGCTTTTTGTGGGCATTTAGGGCTCTCAAATCCATTTTAGGGAACACTACTGAAGAGTCCCACATGAGCTGTGTGGAGGCTGAGGCTTTGGAGCCCACTTCATGTCCAAGAGTATCTTTGCATTGCCATGAAAATGAATCAGAACAAGAACAAATTCTGCTTTGTGGACTCTGAACTTTCTCTTTGCTGTTATGGAAGGGTAATCATTACCATCCTTGCCCATTTCTCCTTTGGGAAATCCTACTCATTTCTTCAAGGTGGACCCAAAAGGAACCTCCCCCATGAAGTTTTCCTAATTATCCTATCTGGAAATTAAACTCCCTTCTCTTACCGTCCTGTAGCATCCAACTGTGGTCCCTCTAATGGGTTCTCTTGTCTTGTGCACTCTATCCTTCTGCCAACTTGGACTACTTGCTGCTCTTGGAACTCAAGACGCCATCTCTACCTTCTGGGCTATTTTTGTAGGTTTTTCCCTCAGGCCTGGAATATCCACCTTCCTTACCTCTGCCCTTCTTAGCCCTTGTCTAAAAGTGCTCTTTCCTTCCTCAGATAATCTCAAAGCACTTCTTATGGTTTCCCCTTTCCCCCTTCCTTCTTTACTAGGTATTGTAATTGGGTAGGTGCTCTGCTAATGATTTCACTGCTGTGGGACGAGAATGCCAAACTCGAGGGGAAGTGTGTAGCCAACGGCGTAATGGGAAATGTTTAACAAAATAAATACAAACATCCCAACATGGAGAGTGGTCATTTGTGGCTGTCTAAGTCAATATGTGGCCCAGAAATTCTCATTTGAATTTAGCATTACCAGTGATGAGGAAATTCCCTTTGCCAATATAGATTTATACCTTCTGTACAGTTTACAGCCTGAGAGCATTTCCTAGGGTGCAAAGAGATCAGATGACTTGTCTAGAGTCGGAGGTTGGACTTGAGCTCTGGTCTTCCTGCTTTCAAGGCCAACCTCTCTTTGTTTCTAAATGCTGCCTCTCACCAAAGGTTAGAGTTGTGAAGTGAATGATGAACCAGGAAATGAGACTTAAAAGAAGCTGGAGAGAGAAGTGTCCATGGGGGGGGGGGGGGAAGGAGGAAGAGGAGGAGGAGGAGGAGGAAGAGGAGGAGGAAGAGGAGGAGGAGGAGGAGGAGGAGGAGGAGGAGGAGGAGGAGGAGGAGGAGGAGGAAGAGGAGGAGGAGGAGGAGGAGGAAGAGGAGATCTATAGTGTGAAAGACTGCAGAAAGGTGAGTGAAGAAGGATAAAGATTGCGAAAAGCCCACTGGTTTCTGCAATTAGGTCATTGGGAACTTTGGAGTGAACAGTTTCAGATGAGTGGTGAAGTCAGAACCAGACTGCAAGGGGGTGAGAGATGCCCCAGAGTGGAGAGGATAGAAGGTGTTTTTCCCTCGGAGTTTGTGAACGGAGACATGAAGAAGGGATGCTGTGACTATGGGAAGGTCTTTTAAAGACAGATTTGGGTGTATTTGTAAGAAAGTGGGAAAAGGGACAAGAGCAGTGGGAGGTGAGGTGGCTTCTCTAAGGTCAGGCATCTGGCATGTGTTAGAGGCAGGACTTGAATCCATGTATTCCAAGGGCCTAGAACAGCTATATCCACAGAGCCACATTTCTCCTCCTCCTTATCCTTCTCTTCTTTTTCCGCCTCCTCCTCCCTTTCCTCCTCCCTTTCCTTCTCCTCTTTTTTCTCCTCCTCCTCCTCTTCTCTTCCTCCACCTCTCCTCCTCCTCCTTTTCTTTCTCTTCCTCCTCCTCTTCTTTGTTCTCTTCCTCCCCATTTCCTCCTCCCCTTCCTCTTCTTTCTCTTCCTCTTCCTCTTCTCCTTTTCCTTTACTTTCTTCTTCTCTTCTTTGTCCTCTTCCTCCCCACTTCCTCCTCCTCTTCCTTCTCTTCCTCCTCCTTCTCCTCAGCCCCCTTTCCACCACCCACGTCTCTACCTCCCCAGTATATTCAACACCTCTAGTCCTTCCTCTTGCGATGGAGAGAGGAAGGTGACTGTTTTCGGGGCTCCTCTGGAGCTGCCCTCACCCTGCCTCGTGTTGTAATGGTTGGTACACGTGCCCATCCCCAGGAGAATCGGAGCTTCTGGAAGGCAGAGATTATTCCTCGTCTCTTTCTCGGGGCCAAGTACAGACTTGAGTGGCCATGCCGAGTCTTCGCTGACTCTTCCCTACCCTACTGGGGGTTTCTCGGCAAAGGCCCTGGAGCAGTTCGTTGGTCCCCCAGGAGGCTCCCGGTGAATACTGGTTGAAAAGAACGGAACCCATGGGACCCTTGGTCTGCTAGCCATAAGCTCCGAGAGAATCGGGTCCCCGACCAGCGCCCGCACCTGAAGGTGCTCGAGAAAAGCTCAGGAGAGAAAAAGCAAAGCGCGCCCGAGCCACACCCGACTGGGGGAAATGGGAGCTACTCCGGCTCATCTAGGAAGAGGTATCCAGCCACAGGATGATGGCGGAAGGGAGGAGGAAGGCGGAAGTTCCCGGCAGGGGCCCTGGAGAGAGTCAGGGGATGGCAACCCGGTCAAAGCCACACCGGCTGGTAGGAGAGGGAGCATGTGGACTCCGGAGGGGCTCCTTCCTAGAGGAAGCCCCGTGGGGTGAAGGCGGCTACCGCTGCCGCCATGCAGGTGAATTCGGGCCACCCAAGCCAGAGCCACGTTCTGGTTCCGGGGGTGGAGATGGTGCCACCAAGTCGATTTGCATCATAAAGAGGCCTCTTTCTCGGCCGAGCAGAAGGCTGCCATTGGGAGGCTGTGCACTGCGGCTGTTGCTTCGCAGGAGGAAACTTTGAGCCCTTCTGACAGCTGGATCTCCATGGAAATGAGTTCGCCGAGAGAATGGAGCTATTTTAAGGAGCTGGAAAGGAGGGAACCTGGTAGGCTAAGGTTAGAGAAGGTAGCTGTGGGAGAGCCGGGTTTGAATGACTCACTCATTTCCCTCCGGCAGCCGAGGACAAAAAGCCAGGGAGAAAGAACTGATGTATGTACATGTACATATACACACTCACATACACGTGCATATGTGCACATATCCCGAGGCACACGCGCACACGCGCACAGAAGAAGCTCCGCCTTCCCCGCGCCTTACTGTTGCCTCCCCAAGCTGGGGCTCCATCATGGCTGTCTTGGACGAGAAGGGTCTTACTAGCGGACTGCATTCCCAGGGGCCCCGCTCAGAGACAACATTTTCTAGTGACGTTGTGGAGCCGCCAATCATAGGACCCAACAGCCGGCAAAGGGCCAGACAACCCTGCAGGCGA
Source organism: Monodelphis domestica (assembly GCF_027887165.1). NCBI lineage: Eukaryota > Metazoa > Chordata > Mammalia > Didelphimorphia > Didelphidae > Monodelphis > Monodelphis domestica. The sequence goes on along the minus strand of NC_077228.1, from coordinate 532,740,082 downwards.
TGGGATGATGCGCCGCTGCTCTGAGTTAGCCAGCGGCCGACACCACGAGTGCTGGAGCATCATTCCCATTGGACCGGCCAGGAGCCACAGTGGCATCTTAGCCCTCGTCAGTGGTGGGCCTGGGTCTTTTCTCTCTCATTCTCCTCCTTTAGCATTCTGAGAGCAGAAGATAAGGAAGGAAGACGGGGGAGATTGTGCCGAATCCTTCCCATCTATGGCCATCGGCCATCCTAGAGCTCCCATCTCTTTGCGCGTGTTGAGATGGGACTCAGCGATAATGAAGTTTAGCCCTTCCCCCGCTTTTCCCTTTGGCTGTTTCCCAGTGTCTTCTCTAACAGCCCCCCACCCCCACCCCCTATCCAGCACTTCCTCCCCTTTAGACCTTGCTATTTGGTATCGGGCTACTTTGGCAGGTCTCTGAGTTTATTGGTGAGGCGCCTCCTCCACTTTCTCATCCTGGATAATTTCGGTCCTCCTGTTGTCTTTGCACACGACACTCCTTCTCTGCCTGTCTCCATGCCTGAAATGCTCTCCCTTCTCATCTCCATCTTTATGCTTCAGTGTTTCTCCTTCATATCTCACCTTCTGCGCAAGGCCTTTTCCACACTTGTTCCCACACCTACTTGTCTCTTACGGCTGGTGCCTCCCCTGCCATTTACACTGTATGTCTCTTGATTCCACGTCATTGTCTCTATATTGTTGCCCTATTAGAATGTGAGCTCCTTGAGGTCAGGGACCCTGCCTTTCTTGGTATCCGCAGGGCTTAGCACAGGACCTGGAATAGAGTAGATGCTTACTAAATGTTTACTGATTCACCTCATTCAGAGGAGACATTTAAAAATAAAAAAAATATTTTTTTATAAAACCCTCACCTTCCATCTTGGAATTAATACTGTGTATTGATTCCAAGGCAGAAGAGCGGTGAGGGCTAGGCAATGAGGGGTGAAGGGACTTGCCCAGGGTCACACATCTGGGAAGTGTCTGAGGTCAGAGTTGAACCCAGGACCTCCCATCTCTAGACCTGGCTCTCAATCTACTGAGCTACCCAGCTGTCCCCCAGAGGAGACATTTTTATGTTTCTCTGATACATTAAGAATCCTAGTATGGCAGCTGGACTGTGTGTCTTGTTCTCAGGCTATGAGTTTTCTCAGTTCCACATGTTCTCTTTTTATTTTTAATTTTTTCCCCAATTACACGTAGAAACAATTTTTGACAATTGTTTTCTGACATTTTATGATTCAGATTCTCCCTCTATCCCTGCTGGTAAATAGTTTGAAATAGATTATAGCAATAGCAGTGCTTTCATACAATACCTATTTCCATATTGCTCATACCATGACAGAAGATGCATATCACCCATACAATAAGAAACTCATGAAGAAATTAAAGTGAAAATGGAAAAGCTTTTATCTGCAACCAGACTCCAGTCTTTGGCTTTGGATGGCATTTTTTTCATGAGCCCTTTGGGGTTATCTTGGACACTTGTCTTGCTGATCAAAGTTTAGTCCTTCACAGTTGATTGTTGCACAACATTTCTGTTACTGTATACACTGTGCTCCTGGTTCTGCTCATCTCATTTTGCATCAGTTCACAGAAATCTTTCGAGGTTTTCTAGAACTCATCCAGTCCTCTATATTCTCAATAATATCTTGTTCATCAATTCTTAATTATAAAAAGATGCATCATTCCATTAAGTGTTGGATTAGTTGTAACTTTTGTTCTGAAATTGTTGTATCCCGTGATTCACAGCTATAAAACATCACTAGAAAAATATTGATATTAAAGGGATGACCTTTAGTGATGGAGATAATTTGGGATCATTGAAAACACTGAACAATTTTCTAATTATGACAAGAGTCAATCCTTTCTACACACATCTGAGCCCAGTTTATTATCATTCTGTGACGCCCAGAAATCCATATTGATAATTTAATTCCTAAAGCTGAACAATCAGCTTCATGCCATAGTCTGGACCGTATGCATTTTTTGACTACTAAATTTTTATTTATTTTTTAAATGCAAAAACTTAGTTTATTATTAGGAAATAAGGATAGGAAATAGGAAGGATAAACGTGAAAGTAATCTTACAATAGCTTATAACTATACCCCACATCCCAATCCTAACTAAAATTTTCTCTAGCAAAGCCCAGATCTATCTGCCTCAGAGGGCAATATCTTCTGCTAGGTCAAAGTCCTTGCCTGCTCTCCTACTCTGACTATCTAATAATATAACCACTATCTGTCTATCTATCTATCTATCTATCTATCTATCTATCTATCTATCCATCCATCTATTTCTATCTATCCATCCATCTATCTATCTATTTGTTCATCCATCCATTTCTATATATCTATCATCCATCCATCTATCCATCCATCTATCTATCTATCTATCTATCTATCTATCTATCTATCTATCTATCTACTTCAAAGAATGGATGTTACCATGAACCAACTTTTCTCACTTTGCTATGAGTGTCAATTCAGCTGGACCTTTTCTAGCTGGGCATCTCTGTGAAGCAGGGCCAGGATACAGTCTAAGAAATGTTCATAAAGAACATCCAGATTACCAGCCCTTGGGTAGTAGATCTTTTGGTTATTAAGAGGAAGATAGAATTGGAAGGATATGAAGGAATGGATTCCCATGATTTAATTCTTCCCTGAACTTCATGCTCTGGGGCCCAAGGATTTCCTCTTCAAGTTCTGTGTCATTTATGACCTATGATGGGACTCCGTGGAAAGTTGGCATTTAATTCTAATAGTGCAAAAACAAACAAACAAACCTCCATAGTGAAACCTAAAAAAAAAATATATATATATATATATATGTATATATATATATATATACATATATAGTGCATTGGGTCCTGAGATTATAGAATTCAGTTGTATTGTTTCTATTATCATCATTCAGATGAACTGATCACTATTAAAACATTAGCAAATCTGTTCCATTTCACATCTGTTTGGTGCCCTCCTGGTTTCATCTACCAATGGTCTGAGGATGATCTAGTTCAACTGGATCTCATGCTAATATCTCAGAAGATTTATTTTCTTTTAAACTGTTTTTCACCATGTTATTAGCTGAAATTGCTTATTGACTTCTGTTATTCTTCTGTAATATTTTGCAGTTGAGTTTGTGTTCCAAAGCACTGCTGACCTGTATCTTTAAGCATTTGCTGGTTGGAGGGTCTTTCTGGGCTCCTTTATTTTATAGTGATTACTTCTCATCAAACTTCACTAAAGTAATGTGCAAAAAGTTTGGGAAGGTTGACAGAGCCTAGATTGTGGAGGGCCTGAAAAGCTAGAGTCAGTGTCAATCTTTTGTCCATTTCCCATTTTTTTTTTGAATTGGTATCCTATTTAAATAGTTTGGATTGTTGCTGTTCTATTTACAGTTCAGGGTCTTCTCATTTGTATATTTCCTTTTCAGTTGACCTTTACTTTTACTTGGATATTTTCTTTAGTTGATGGTTCAACTCAATTCAAGAAGCATCAAGCATCTCATAGATGCCAGATACTGGAGATACAAAGACAAAAATTCGACATTCCTTGGCCCTGGGGAACTTAGATTCAACTGGGGAACAGTGTGTATAAAGAAGAGTAAGTAAGTAATTTGAAGCAGAAGAGAGCACTCATTATTGTGAGGGAGAGGGGAGGTATTCAGGGAGTACTCAAAGTCTAGGCTGAGCCTTGAGGTAAGACAAGAATTAGAGAGGCAGCGTATATTACAGGCATGGGAAATGATCTCTGCAAAGGCAAGGATTTGGGAGATGGAGTGTCTGGGACCATAAACCTAGATCCAGAAGGGGCTCCCAGATCATATCTAGTTTAAGCCTCTTCATTTTCCAGATGAAGAAACCAAGTATCTGCCCGAGATCAAATAGATAGGAGACATCAGAGAGAGGTAGGATTTGAATTCAGGTCTTTTGACTCCAGAGTCAATACTCTATTCCCTGTTCTTTGCTTTGGAATGTAGTTTGTAATGGAGAGTAATATGCAAAAAGTTTGGGACGGTTGACAGAGCCTAGATTGTGGAGGGCCTTAAAAGCTAGGCTGAGGAAGTTTTATTTTGTCCTATAGATAAAGGGGAGCCTTTTAAGGTTTGAGAGTGGGGAGTGGGCATCTACTATGTACAAGGTCTCATGCAGTGAAATGATGGTAAATAAGATAGAGTTCTTGTTCCATAATAGCTGACAGCTATAGATCATTTCCCCTGCACAGAAACATATACAAGTCAGAAAAAGAAAACCTGGGAAGAATGATGTGAATGAAGTATAATCCTTTTGGAGGTAGGTATCATAAATTAGGGACAACTGAGTGGCACAGTGGATAGAGTGCCGGCTCTAGAGCCAGGAAGACCTAAGTTCAAATCTGGCCTCAAACATTAACTAGTGGTGTGACCCTGGGTAAGTCACTTAATTCTGTTAGCCTCAGTTTCTTCACATGTAAAATGAGCTGGAGGAGGAAATGACAAACCACTCCAATACCTCTGTCAAGAAAACCCCAAATGGGGTCAAGAAGAGTCAGGCACAATTGAAACAACTGGACAACTTTATCATAAACTCTATCCCAATGTCCTGAGTCTTTTTGTCCTGGATAAACATTCTCATTTCCTTCAACTAATCTTGGTATGGAGTGGACCTTGTCAGCCTCTTCGGGATGCTCTCCAGGGTACCCAGAACTGAGAGGCCGGTGTGCTGAGGGCAGATCGCCTCCCAATTCTGGGAAGCAGCTCACAGTCACATTCTCTTTGCTGGCTGCTGTCTTCTGCCCACTGCTGAGTCATTTGGAGCTCACGGTCTCCTTACACCTCCACTTCTTCCCTAGGGTGGGAAGACGTCTTCAGGTGCCAACTCTGCCCAAGTAGGGCAGTTGCAGGTAGTTGTTGTCATTATGTAAACTATCTGGGTGCAGCTTAACCCATTAACCTAGTTCTTGACATCCTGGGCTATGCCATATTTCACTTCCAGATGGATGGGCGCATGCCACTTCTCACTACTTTCTTCATGTCTCTCAGCTTTGGGTACAAATTGTTGCCATCTGTGTGCAAGGGGAGCTTTCTGTGCTGTACGACTTCCCAACTCAGTCTTGGAGCTACTCCCAAGTAATGCCCAGCATCTCTCCATCAAGTTGCCCTTTGCCCGCCCCATTACCCCTCTCCTTTACATGTCATGAGTCCAAAGCCTTTGCTGACCACCCGTCTTCTCAAACAACGTTTGTGCCTCTTGTTCATCTTTTTTTTTTTTAACCCTCACCTTCCGTCTTGGAGTTAATACTGTGTATTGGCTCCAAGGCAGAAGAGTGGTAAGGGCTAGGCAATGGGGGTCAAGTGACTTGCCCAGGGTCACACAGCTGGGAAGTGTCTGAGGCCAGATTTGAACCTAGGACCTCCCGTCTCTAGGGCTGGCTCTCAATCCACTGAGCTACCCAGCTGCCCTCACCTCTTGTTCATCTTAAGAACATCCGGCACCCTGGTACCCCCTTTGCTCTGTGGCCGTTCAGAATTTTGCAGTTGCTCTACAAATCACAACCATGCATCTTCATCAGGAGAACATCGGCTATGGAGATAGATGGGGAATGTAGATTGAAATAGGCCACACAATGCCCTGGATTCAGTATAGCCTGCTGTCTTCTCTCTATTCAGTTCTAGGCCCAACCCCATCTGTTATCCTTATTCCAGATCTATAGCTAGAACGAACAAAATGGTCCCTCCACTGTGCGCCATTGTTTGGATAATGAGTCGTTTTCATCCGCTTGGTTTTCCACATATGCCACGTTAGGTCGATTTCGTCTGAGTAATCTTGGATCTCATTGGGGGATCCTGTAATGGTTTTGACTTGATGTATTGTTTACAACCTTGCCCTCTGTAGGGAATCCCTCGTCTACTTGGACCTTGTCTCCACGTCCTCCCTGTCCATGGAAAACGCCTTGGCTAAAAGGACCTGCTGTCTCATTTTTATCTTGAAATAATGCTCAGATGTGTTTGCTTTCTAACAGGACTCAGTGATGTATTTTTCAAGCCTCTTTCCTCATTCTTTTGTCCTGACAATCCTAGCAATGCTCTCGCGTTCCCGGCCCCAAAGTGGCTCCTAAAATTGGAGTCGTTGAGACTCATCTTGTCTACTCCATCTTGTCTAGTAAGCAGAACCTAGCGTAGTCCAAGGAGGGCGAGGGGGCAGCCTGGCCAGGTCCTTGAGTCCCCTTTTGGGGTGAATGGGAAAAGGCACTTTAAGCAGGCATGAGCTGGTTTCTCCATCTATGCCAGTAAGGATACTGGAATCCTTTGATCAGCCAAGTGATTTTCCCATCTGTAAAAATGGACTTGAATTCAGGACTTCAATCCCCAGAAATCCTTGCTCCACTTCCCCAAAATGCTTTGTAATATCACTGAACTCTCACCTGGGCCGAGATCGAGAAGGGGTATTTAACCTGACTTTTGTGGGTCTTTCCTGTTTCCACTTGCAAGTAGACACAGCTCTTTTCATAATGTAGGTGAGGGTGTCTAGGCCCCCTGGGCCTAGACATGTGCTTTCTTATCCTGTATTTTCTTTAATCCTTAATCTTCAATAAACCTCTAAAAATATAATACTCCTTGCAGAGAGAAACTAGTTTCTACCTGCCTCAGTTTCCCTAAATTTTAACTGTTACACATCTTCGTAAGAGAGTTCAGGGAGAGACTTAGAAAATATTAGCCACCTCTCATTAAGTATTCACCAATTAGAGCCAGCTTGAGGAAGGCTAAATAATGAGCTTCCAAAACTGTATTTAATGACTCAAGATGCTGAATGAATTGTCTTTGATCCCTGGAAGAGATCGCCGACCAATTAATGTATTGGCTATTGCTAGCCTGATCAATAAATGAATTTTTCATTATATACTGTTATAAACCTGAATTGATAATTATCTGAAAGTCATCAAAGTCAAGGACTCTTGCAGGATCCTAGGCTATACTGGTGCTCTAATGTATCACAGGGGTCCCTCCCCTGGGGGTCCTGACGTTGTTTTATTTTATTTTATTTTTTAAATTTATTTTTTAACCCCTCACCTTCTATTGGTTCCAAGGCAGAAGAGTGGTAAGGGCTAGGCAATGGAGTCAAGTGACTTGCCCAGGGTCACACAGCTGGGAAGTGTCAGAGGTCAGATTTGAACCCAGGACCTCTCATCTCTAGGCCTGGCTCTCCATCCATTGAGCTACACCTGGCTGTCGTTGTTTTAGAATGAAAAAGTTTGGGTCACTTTTTCAATGGAATTGGTTTCCTTCCATGCATTTACAAACCCGACTCTGAGAAAGGTCCCAGGACATCCCGAAGCCCAAGGACCCTGCGCCCTTGGATCAGGTCAAATAACAGCCACAGTGGGATCATGTGACCGAAAGGAGATCAGCCCGTTGGGGGGACTCATTTGTTTTGAAAGCCGGCTGTTCTCTTCTCATATTTTCGTCATGGACACCTCAGGACACGCGATGAGCAAAGGTCCGGCAGCACACTGGCCCCCATACGGAAATGAAATCACGCGAGAGTCCCGAAAACAGGCGGCAACAAAGGGGGTTTCATTCAGTTGCCCCTTGTTAGGAATATCAAAAAAGCAGATGATGGGAGAGATGCGTTTGCCCAGTGTTGGCCACTTTTCCCCGGGGGTTCCAGTCTAGGAGGATGAGGGATGCTGACATTCTCTTGATGCCCCGACGCTGCTGTCGGGGTGCAGGGGGAGATGGGTGCTTGCCTAGATCGCCATGTGGAAGGCTCTGAGCATCCAGCCAGTCTTCACTGGCTGATGAGGTGGCTGGAATGGCACGAGCTTCATCATTAAAACCTGTGATGACCTGTCAGCAATTCCCCTGAATTTACAGCTGGGGGAAGCACCCTTTCATTTGCGTCGGTGATCATGCCATGGGGCAAAGGAGACCCCCCACCTGAGGCCGTGAAGCCTTAAGAAATGGGCCTGGGTGCAGGGAGTGGCGCCTGTGACCTGGGAGCCTGGGGCAGGGGTTCTGGGACCTAAGCTTGGTGGGACTGATATTGTGAAGGAACTGAGCTCAGTTGTGAGCCTAATCCCTCCCCTCGCCTTCCCCAAAGACTGACTGGGTATAAGCGGGTGGGGTGGGGGGTAGGATTATGCTTCTGAAGGATCATGGGAAATTTAGTTCTTGCTATTTTTTTAATTCAAAGAAACCTTCCTTTCTGTCCTAGTAACAACCCTGGGGCAGAAGGGCAAGGGCTGGGCCACATGGGCTTACATGCCTTGCTCAGGGTCACATAGATAGCTAAGAAGTATCTGAGGCTAGTTTTGAACCCAGGACTCCCCATCTCTAGGCCTTGCGTTCCATGCACTGTGCTACCTAGCTCCCCACTCTTGCTATGTCTGTGACATTTGTAAAGCTAATCTGATGTGAAATAATTAAATGTAACTGGGGCAAAAGTCATCGGGCTGTGATACATTTTAGATCTGAACAGAGCTTATTAAAATGAAAAATGAAATTGAAAATGTTTAAAAAGAAAACTGAAAACTGAAACCAAAATTCAGGAGAACATTAGTCTGTGACACGGCCAGCTGATGACAGAGAAAAGGGACTCACCAACTCCTCGGGGTGCCGGAGAACCTTGGGGGATGAAAAGACCTTGGCCCTCCAACACCAGGGTTAGAGATGACCATGGCACCTGCGATCAAGACTGGCTGGGTGGATCAATCCCAGGAACACTTCTCAGTGGCATCCTTTTTTTTTAATGGAAAGTTTTTATTTAATTAATTTAGAATATTTTCCTGTTTACAGGATTCATGTTCTTTCCCTCTCCTTCCTCCCCTCCCCTATATCCGACGCACAATTTCTCTGGGTTTTACATGCAGACCCATTTCCATATTATTGATAATAGGGTGATCCTTTAGAGTCCACGTGCCCAGTTATATCCCCATCAAACCATGTGATCGAGCTCTCAATGACATCCTTAATCTGGAGGAGTCTGGTCTAACTATCCACAGGAAAGCAAAGTGGATGAGAAGGATTTATGTTCCAATAATAAGTCAGACGGACAATCCATTGAGCTGGTACATCAGTATATATAAAAATATATGCCTAGGTATGTCTAGAAGTGGGCAGCTCGGTGGGGCGATGGTGCACAGAGCATCAGGCCTGGAGTCAGGAAAATTCATCTTTGTAAGTTCAAATGTGGCCTCAGAGACTTCTTAGCTGAGTGACCCTGGACAAGTCACTTCACCTCCATTTCCTAGCCTTTACTGCTCTCTGCCTTAGAACCAATATTTAATATTAATTCCAAGACAGGAAGTAAGGGTTTTAGAAACACTATCTTTTAATGTGTTTGGTTTCCTTTGTAATCCAATGAATTTTATTCTATGCATTTAAAAATGGGATTCTAAGAAAGGGGCCCCAAGTTTCACCAGACTGCCTACCAGAGGGATTCATGACATCAAGGTAAGAATCCCCAATTCTTAGAAATTAGGTAGATGAGGGGCATCTGGGTGGCTCAGAGAGTCAGGCCTAGAGGCAGGAGGTCCTGGGTTCAAATCTGACCTCAGACACTCCCCAGCTGTGTGACCCTGGGCAAGTCATTTGACCCCCATTGCCTAGCCCTTACTACTCATCTGCCTTGGAATCAATACACAGTATTAATTCCAAGATGGAAGGTGAGGGTTTAAAAAAAAAAAGAAAGAAATTAGGTAGATGAGACACGCTTTAAAAATGTATATACATACGTGTATGGCTAGAGAGATCAGCCTCGGTTTGTCTGTCTGACTGTGGTATATGGAACCCCAAATTTATAAAACAGATGAACTATGAAGTGATTATTCTCCTTACAAAGGATTTACTGCTGTTTCCTTTAATAGGAGGCTCTCTTTTTGCATAGAAAGTAGGATTAATTTTGCAAAAACTTCGTTTGCACCCAACCTCATGGGTTTCTTTATTGAGAAATTTGGTTTCGAGTTCTATTGGCCCACTTAAGCATTCAAATGTCTGCACAAGAACAAAAGACAGCAATCAAAAAGTCCCAAACGAGGGGCCAACAACAAAAGGATGATTGTCAAGGATTCTGCATGTACAGTTTGGTTACTTTCCATTCATTAAATGACACAAAAGCTGGGTATTAACTTGAATCAGTCCCAGCCTCATCCATTGTGTCTCACATGAGCTTCAGCCAACCTGGGCCTCTCGCTGTTCCTCATAGCCACGCTCCATCTCCTCTCTGCAGTTTTCTCTGCCTGTTCTGACTGGGAGGTGCTCCCTCCTCATTGGTGCCTCTTGGAATCCCAGATTCCCCCCACGGTTCACACGAAGTGCCATCCTCTATATTAATGCTTCCTTTATGCTCTTCAACATGACTCAGTACCCCAAAGGGCTTTTGTTTCTGTGGGGTATTAAAATGCATGTGTTCAAATGGTTAATTTATTTAAAACTAAAAGTAAAATCATCATATATGAACATAAATAGCATTTTACAAGGAGCTATGCTTTTCAAAACACGAGAAGAGTGATATCATGGCATGTTGTGCAAATCTCTGATGTTTGCTTTAATAGAAGACATTGAGGTCCTCTGATCTGCTTCTGCAATTGATTTGTTGTGATGTACTGTTTTGGTTAAAGTCCATGAAGGGAAAACTAGCCTCACACAGATATGCACTTACAAAGAGGAGGCTTATGTGAACAGGCAAAAAATATTATGAAAAGACTTTTGACCTTGAGGACCCTGTGAAAGGGTCTCAGGGACCCCCAAGAATCTGTGGACCACACTTGGAGAACCACTCGTCTACAGCGAGCCTGTCTTTCTCCTTTCTCCTTAGTTACCACCTACAAAGATTCTCTCTCTAGCTATGTATCTATGTATCTATCTATGCATCTATGTATGTATCAATCTATGTGTCTATGTATCTATCTATGTGCCTATGTATCTAAGTATTTATGTATCTAAGTATGTATCTAAGTATTTATGTATCTATCTATTTGTCTATGTATCTAAGTATGTATCTAAGTATTTATGTATCTAAGTATGTATCTAAGTATTTATGTATCTATTTGTCTATGTATCTAAGTATGTATCTAAGTATTTATGTATCTATCTATTTGTCTATGTATCTAAGTATGTATCTAAGTATTTATGTATCTAAGTATGTATCTAAGTATTTATATATCTATCTATTTGTCTATGTATCTAAGTATGTTTCTAAGTATTTATGTATCTAAGTATGTATCTAAGTATTTATGTATCTATATATCTAAGTATTTATGTATCTATCTATGTGTCTATGTATCTAAGTATGTATCTAAGTATTTATGTATCTAAGTATGTATCTAAGTATTTATGTATCTAAGTATTTATGTATCTAAGTATGTATCTAAGTATTTATGTATCTATTTGTCTATGTATCTAAGTATGTATCTAAGTATTTATGTATCTATCTATTTGTCTATGTATCTAAGTATGTATCTAAGTATTTATGTATCTAAGTATGTATCTAAGTATTTATGTATCTAAGTATTTATGTATCTAAGTATTTATGTATCTAAGTATGTATCTAAGTATTTATGTATCTAAGTATGTATCTAAGTATTTATATATCTATCTATTTGTCTATGTATCTAAGTATGTATCTAAGTATTTATTTATCTAAGTATGTATCTAAGTATTTATGTATCTATCTATGTGTCTATGTATCTAAGTATGTATCTAAGTATTTATGTATCTAAGTATGTATCTAAGTATTTATGTATCTATTTGTCTATGTATCTAAGTATGTATCTAAGTATGTATCTAAGTATTTATGTATCTAAGTATTTATGTATCTAAGTATGTATCTAAGTATTTATGTATCTATCTATTTGTCTATGTATCTAAGTATGTATCTAAGTATTTATGTATCTAAGTATGTATCTAAGTATTTATATATCTATCTATTTGTCTATGTATCTAAGTATGTTTCTAAGTATTTATGTATCTAAGTATGTATCTAAGTATTTATGTATCTATGTATCTAAGTATTTATGCATCTATCTATGTGTCTATGTATCTAAGTATGTATCTAAGTTTTTATGTATCTATGTATGTATCAAAGTATGTATCTATGTATCCATGTATCTAAATATTTATATATGTATATATCTATGTATCCATGTAGGTGTCTAGGTATCTATCTATGTACTTAAGTATGTATCTATGTATGTATACATCTATCTATCTATGTATGTATCCATCTATCTATCTATCTATCTATCTATCTAATTGTGTATGTATGTATCTGTCTATCTGTCTCTTTTAAACTTTCCATTTATATGGCACATTTTTAGTTGTTTAGTCATTTCAGTCATGTCTGACTCTTTGCGAGCTCATCTGGGGTTTTCTTGGCAAAGACTCTGGAGGTGGTGTGTCCCTTCCTTCTCCAGCTCATTTTACAAATGAGGAAATGGAGGCAAGCAGGTTGAAGTGGCTTGGCCTTGGTCTTTATCAGGTCTCCTTCCCCTGCTCCTCCTTTGATCAGAGAAAAACATTTCTTGGAGGGGTCTGGAGGATGCTGGACCTCTCATCTTCCCACTGGTGGCCTCATTCCATCCCCAGATCAGCTGATAACAATGTCCACATCAGGAGCCAAGGACAAATGGGTAGAGTTTTATCATGCTTCAGAGGAACTACTGGAGCACTCCAGAAATGGGACAGAAAATCTTCCAGCACCCAGAAGCTGTGACTTAACCTTTCTTGTGTGTGCTTTCTAAATCTGAGCTCCCTTTCCCCTGGACTCTGGATGTCTTTGTGGGGGAAGGAATGTATTGCACCAACTGTTCTTAATTGTGCCACCTTAGTAAATACCTCTTTCTAAAAACCAAATGGTTGACTGAATCTCAACTGATAACTTGAGGGAAGTACCTCAATGGGGGCTCAAGGCATTGGCTTTAGAGAATGTCCCTGAACTCCTCAGTCTCACCCCTAGGACCTGGAGGGAGGGATGCTGCCAAGCTCTGGGGACCCAACTCCTGAATGAGAGTGGAAGTTGGGATAAAGATCCTTAGAGTTTACACATTTGATATGGTTATTCACTGTCTACACAGACATAATACAAAGGGTTCTGGCTCTTGAACCTTATCCACTGGAGGTGATGGAATAGAGGGTGGTGGGTGTACACAGGTCAGATTTGCACATTAAGACAAATAGTTTGACAGCTGCATGGAGGATAGACTGGAGTGGGGATAGGCTTGAAGCAGGGATAGCAATTGCTATCAACAAAAGCTATGAAAATAGTCCAGATGTGAGGTGATGAAAGGCTCTTCCAGGGTGGTAGCAATGTTGGAAGATGGAAGAGATGAGAAGATGAAAGATGGAAGTTCCTTCCTCCCTCCTTTCTGTCTTCCCTCCTTTCTTTCTTTCTTTCTTTCTTTCTTTCTTTCTTTCTTTCTTTCTTTCTTTCTTTCTTTCTTTCTTTCTTTCTTTCTTTCTTTCTTTCTTTCTTTCTTTCTTTCTTTCTTTCTTTCTTTCTTTCTTTCTTTCTTTCTTTCTTTCTTTCTTTCTTTCTTTCTTTCTTTCTTTCTTTCTTTCTTTCTTTCTTTCTTCCCTCCTTCCTTCCTTTCTTCCTTCCTTCCTTCCTTCCTTCCTTCCTTCCTTCCTTCCTTCCTTCCTTCCTTCCTTCTTCCTTCCTTCCTTCCTTCCTTCCTTCCTTCCTTCCTTCCTTCCTTCCTTCCTTCCTTCTTCTTCTTTCTTTCTTTCTTTCTTTCTTTCTTTCTTTCTTCTTTCTTTCTTTCTTTCTTTCTTTCTTTCTTTCTTTCTTTCTTTCTTTCTTTCTTTCTTTCTTTCTTTCTTTCTTCTTTCTTTCTTTTCTTTCTTTCTTTCTTTCTTTCTTTCTTTCTTTCTTTCTTTCTTCTTCCTTCCTTCCTTCCTTCCTTCCTTCCTTCCTTCCTTCCTTCCTTCCTTCCTTCCTTCCTTCCTTCCTTCCTTCCTTCCTTCCTTCCTTCCTTCCTTCCTTCCTTCCTTCCTTCCATCTTCCTTCCTTCTTCTTTCTTTCTTTCTTTCTTCTTTCTTTCTTTCTTTCTTTCTTTCTTTCTTTCTTTCTTTCTTTCTTTCTTTCTTTCTTTCTTTCTTTCTTTCTTTCTTTCTTTCTTTCTTCTTTCTTTCTTTTCTTTCTTTCTTTCTTTCTTTCTTTCTTTCTTTCTTTCTTTCTTTCTTTCTTTCTTTCTTTCTTTCTTTCTTTCTTTCTTTCTTTCTTTCCCCTTACCTTCTGTTTCAGAATCAATACTGTGTATTGATTCCAAGAGTTGTAAGAGCTAGGCAATGGGGGTTAAGTGACTTGCTCAGGGTCACACAATTAGGAAGTGTCTGGAGTTAGATTTGAATCCAAGTCCTTCAGACTCCAGGTCTGGCTCTCAATCCACTGAGCCTCCTAGCTGCCTCCTGCCCTTTGGTTCTTTGAAGCACACAACGATTCATGATTAGTAGTAACATATGCCATTACTGGGACTATATGGACTTCTGTGTCAGAGAGCAGTTTGGGAGTATTGAGAGAGTTATACAACATCCAAAGGCATTCCAGCCTGTTCTGGGTCCAGGTCACTGGGCACTTGTAGCACCTGTGCAAGGGACTGATGGGTTAACTCTATGGAGTGCTCATCCAGCTGTTTCCTGTCCTCCTGGCTTGCCCTGTGTGGATTGCTCGATTGTCCCGTGTGTGTGTGCCGGGGCTCTGTGGTGGGCTTCTGCAAGCAGAAGCATCTGGAGGATCACATCATCTATCGAAAAAGCTTATGTCATCGGGGCTTTGACAAAGACATCCTCCATGAAAGGCGTAAATGCCTCCAGGAAGCATCTTTCCTGGGATCTATGGAAAAGGCGGTGAAAAAGAAGCTGGTGGTTCTCAGTGCCCCAGAGAGCAAGGATCCCCGGCGTCCATCCTCTCTCGAAATGATGGCATTTCTTCCACGAATTTGGGGCACCCTGCCCTTTCCAGCTGCTCATCTTGCCCAGGGTTCAGAGGACTGCGACTTAACCTTTTTCTTCAAATATGCTGAGAAATGAAGGTAAGAGAAGCAAATGCCCGAGAAGAGAAAATCTGGAGGTAATGATGGCATTTGCCAAACGCTGAGCTTTCAAGCACTCTTAGCAAACAGAAGTCTGAAAAAGAGGAGATTTGGACCATCCAATGTTTACTGAGAAGGGAGGTTCAGTCTCCCAGTACTATTTTGGGGGGAAACAGAGGGAGGGAAGACAGAGAAAGCCTACAGATTGGAAGAGTCGCCCACTTCCTGAAAACAGTCTTTTTCATACGTCGGATATTAAAGGACGATGATGGCAGCGCAACTATTTTAACATGAAGAAATCCAAACATAGAATTCTGAAAAGCAATTAGGTCAGCACCCACGTTAGGTCTAAGTCCCCAATGCCGGAGCTGCCTTCCTGGCCAGGCTCAGATAATTAGAGCAGCATCCGCATAGCAGCCCACCTCATTTTATACAAGAGATGCTTTCCTGAAAGCCCAAGTTCTGAAAAATAGTCAATGCTGGCAGTCTGGAGGAAAACAGGCAGCCTGGGAATGGGTCCAGCTGTTTGGGCAAGTAATTCAGAGTTCAGTGATAAAAGCTACCCAATTTCCATATCCCATGACCCACCATTGGGTTTATACCCCAAGGATGTGGGTGAGGAACACCCCTAGTATTACTATTTGTAAAGGCAAATAAATAAACAAATAAAAGATATAGAAGCAAACTATTGGGGAATGGTTGAATAAATTAGGACACGTCTATGTAGTAGAATATTACGTCCCCCAAAGGAAAGAGAATTATAAGGAGTCCTCCCAAATGTAAAAATTGCTTTTATATTTAATTGAAAAAATAAAATGTTTTAAAAATATATTAAAAAGATTATTAAAAAAAAAGAATCTCAGGGGCAGCAAGGTGGCTCAGTGGATTGAGATCCAGGACTAGAGTTAAGAGGTCCTGGGTTCAAATCTGCCCATTTTGGATTTATCTTAGTATAGGATGTGAGATGTTGATCTAAATCTAATTTCTCTCGTACTGTTTTCCAATTGTCCCAGAAGTTCTTGTCCAAAGGTGAGTTTTTGTTCCAAAAGCTGGGCTCTTTGGGTTTATCGAACACTAGCTTGCTGAAGTCACTTACCCCAAGTCCATTCCATCAATCTTCCCTTCTACTTCTTACCCGGTACCATAGTGTTTTGTTTTGTTTTTGCACTGAATGTGATGACTTTATTGATGGTACAGAAGATAGGACTCTATGCTCTCTACAGGGGTGCTTCGGGGCAGGGATGGGAATGGGAAATGGGATCCCCAGCATAGAGACATAGGTTATTATGGATGTGGGCTCCCCAGTGGTGGAACTACTTTTTTTTTGGCTGGGGATGAAGATCCTCAGCTTTCCACTTTACTCCTTGGAGGCCATGTACATCATGAGGTCTACTACCTGGTGGCTGTAACTGTACTCATTGTCATACCAAGAAATGAGCTGGACAAAATGGTTGTTGAGGCAATGCCAGTGCCAGCATGGAAGGTAGAAGAGTGGGTGTCACTGTTAAAGTCACAGGATACAACCTGGTCCTCTGTGTAGCTCAAGATGCCCTTCAAGGATTCCTCTGCAGCTTGCGTCACCACCTTCTTAATATCATCGTATTTGGCAGCTTTCTGCAGGTGGCAAGTCTGATCCACCACGGACACATGGGGAGCAGGAACACGGAAGGCCATGCTTGTGAGCTTCCCGTTCAGCTCAGGAATGACCTTGCCCACAGCCTTGGCAGCACCAGTGGAATCAGGGATGATATTCTGGGCAGCCCCATGCCCATCATGCCACAGCTTGCCAGAGGGGCCATCTCCTGTCTTCTGGGTAGTGGTAATGGCATGGACTGTGGGCATGGGTCCTTCCACGATGCTGAAGTTGGCATGAATGATGTTGGCTAAGGGGGCCAAGCAGTCGTGCAGGAGGCATTACTGATCATCTTGAGGGAATTCTCTTATTTCTCATGGTCCACCCCCATCAAGAACATTGGGGCATCAGCAGAAGGGGCAGAGATAATGACCCACTTGGCTCCACCCTTCAAGCGAGCTACAGCCTTTTTCATGGTGGTGAAGACATCAGTGGACTCCACAGTGTACTCGGCTCCAGCATCTCCCCATTTAATGTTGGTGGGATACCGCTCCAAGAAGATGGTAATGGCTTTTCCATTGATCACCAGCTTTCCATTCTCTGACTTTACAGTGCCCTTGCACTTGCCATGGATGGAACCATATTGGAACATGTAAACCATATAGTTGAGATCAATGAAGGGGTCCTTGATGGTCACAACTTCTACTCCACTGCAGTTGAATTCTGCCCTAGTCACCAGGCGTCCAATATGACCAAATCCATTGACTCCAACCTTCGCCATCTTGTCTAAGGGATGCAACTAGAGCAGAGGATTCTGGCAGTGAGCTTGAAAGAAGAGCTGAGAGCCTACCATATTGTTTTGATAACCACTGTTTTATAGTACAGTTTAAGATCTGGTACTGCTAGGCTACCTTCCTTCACTTTTTTTTCATTATTTCCCTTAATATTCTTGATCTTTTGTTCTTCCAGATGAACTTCGTGGTAATGTTTTCTAATTCTATAAAAAGGTTTTTGGTAGTTTGATATGTATGGCACTGAATAAGTAAAACAGTTTAGATAGGATTGTCATTTTTATTATATTAGCTTGTCCTATCCATGAGCAATTAATGTTTGTCCAGTTGTTTAGATCTAGTTTCATTTGTGTGAAAAGTGTTTTATAGTTGTGTACACATAATTCCTGACTTTGTCTTGGCAGATAAACTCCCAAATATTTTATATTGTCTAAAGTGATCATGGGTTCAAATTTGACCTCAGACATTTACTAGCTGTGTGACCCTGGACAAGTCACTGATCCTTCATTGCCTAGTCTTTACCTCTCTTCTGCCTTTGAACTGATACACAGGATGATTCCAAGACAGAAGGGAAGGGTTTGTTTTTTAAGAATCTCCCCTAAATGGGATGATAAAGTGATGCCGAGGAAAATCAACAGAACCAAAGAATGGTCCCCACACTGGCTACAGCTATTTAAGTCAAGAACATGGTGGGAGAAATGCTGGATTTGGAGACACAGGACTGCCAATAAAATTCTAGTGCTGCCAAATGCTTATTGATTTTCTAATTTTTAAAGATGCCTATTACGTTCATGAATCTTCTCTTTTTCTATTTTGTTAATGTATATCCTCAAGGATGTAATTTTTCCTCCAAAGACTGCATTAGCTGCATCTCAGAAATGTTAGCAAGTTTAGCTAACACGTTAGCATCTCATTCTCAGTCGGTTTTATGATTTGAACCACTTATTACTCAAGGTGTCATGGTCCTTGAACCTCTCCTTAGGTCAGCTCTGTCATTACTAATTATGAGACCTTAGACATGTCACTTAACCTTGATGTGCCTCAGTTTCTTCATCTGCTAAATAAGGAAGAACTAGATGACTTCTATGGTCCTTTCCTTCTCTAAATCTGTGACCCCCAAACCTCAATTAAGCATTTATGGGCAGCTAGATGGTGCAATAGATTGAGCACTGGACTCTATTTGCCTCAGTTTCCTTATTGTCAAAGGAGCTAGAGAAGGAAATGGAAAACCACTCCAGCATCTTTGCCAAGAAAACCTCAAATGGACTCCCAAATGGACTTAACATCACCAAAACCTAGTCTCCTCCTCAGTCTGAATTCAGAAGAGAATCTATATACTTAGTCAGGCTATCTCAGAGTGAAAACTGTTCACTCCTATCTGGACCAGACAGTGCAATCAAATCTCCTGAGCCCCCCCTACACTGCCCCCCCTTGGAAAAGAAAAAGAAAAGGCAGCCTTCATCTTTTCAGTGTGACTCTAATAGTAACCCCAACATAGATGTACATTTCTGGCGCTTCGAAGGAGAGAAGGCATTGCCACTGGTCTCCACACTGCTGCCCCCTGCTCTGGACTATGGCTACCCCAAAGAAGAGATGGGGAAAGAGGAAGGTGGGCCGGGCAACCGGAGCCACTTCATTTTGCAGTGAGATAGTCCCCCGTCCAGCCTTCTGTAATGTATTTCCGTCTTCTGAGGTCAAGGACGTGCAGGACAGGAGAAGAATAGTAACGAGACTTCCCAAAGGGAGAGAAGAGAAGAAGCACTGGGCATTCGGCTTTGGCAGGTCCTTTTTAGCTTTGTCAGAAACTTCTTAGTTCAGGGATTTTCCAGCTCAGAACTAGGATCAGAACTTGTCCTAGGGAGGGATAATATTGTCTGCAGCTGCAAGTAAGTAGCCCCAGGAAAAGTGTACTGAGAGCAATTCTTCAAAGAAGGAACCTTCTGCTGTGCCTGCCCTTCCCTGCTAGAGGGGGTTAGATTCTCTGATGAGAAATGCCTCGAAGGAAAAAGAGAAGGCTAGATGTGATCCGCTAATATGAAGAAGGGCTTAATGGGCCCAGAGTGGTTTGGGGAAAGGGCAGACAGTAGACGAGAGAGGCATGTTTGAAAAGGCAGGATCTGCCCAGCAGCAGCAGCAGCAGCATCTTGTAGGTGTTATTGATGACTGGACTTCTTCCAACTAAGAGATTCAAAACCCACAGTTGGGCCATTTGGAAGATTGAGGTCTTGTGGTCCCATTATTCTGCGACTTCTGGTACAATACTGTACAGGAGTATTTTTTTTTTTTTGGAAAAATTTATTTTATTAGTTAATTTAGAATATTTTTTCATGGTTACAAAATTCATGTTCTTTCCCTTCTCTCTCCCTCCCCCCCCCCCCAATGAGCAATTCCACTGGGTTTTACATGTGCCATTGATCAAGACCTATTTCCATATTATTGATATTTGTATTAGGGTGATCTCTTAGAGTCTATATCCCCAATCAAATCCCCATTGAACCATGTGATCAAGCAGTTGTTTTTCTTCTGCGTTTCCACTCCCACAGTTCTTTCTCTGGATGTGGATACTGTTTTTTCTTATATGTCCCTCTGAATTGTCGTAGGTCATTGCATTGCTGCTAGTAGAGAAGTCCATTACATTTGATTGTGTCACAATGTATCTGTTTCTGTGTATACTGTTCTTCTGGTTCTGCTCCTTTCACTTTGTATCCATTCCTGGAGGTTGTTCCAGTTCACATGGAATTCTTACAGGAGTATTTCATGAGGAGGATGGGAGCCACAGAAGGGTGCAATTTGGAACCTTGCAGTCATCTGCAATCTCTACCTAACCTGGCCCCTCCTTCCCCCTCCTGTATTCTAACTCTTCACTCATCCTTCCCTCACTCTATGACCTAGTAACTCAGCCTTGCTTGCTGTTCCTCTCAGTCAACATCCCACCTCCCATCTCCATGCCTTGGCAATGAGCTACAGTGGGCTAGCCAGGAGGATGCTGGTCAATGTTTAACGACTTTCTCTCTGGGGTAAAAAGATAAAAATAAAAGAAAGTTATATAGTATGGCATCCTTTCTTTTTAATCATGACTGTCTTAGAATCAATACCACTTATGGGTTCCAAGGCAGAAGAGCAGGAAAGACTAGGCAATGGGTGTTAAGTGACTTACCCAGTGTCACATAAATAAAAAGTGTTTGAGGCCAGATTTGAACCCAGGACCTCCCATCTTCAGACTTGGTTCTCAATCTACTGAGTCACCTAACTGCCCCATATGGCACACTTTTTAGTTTAATTTGCATTACTAACATTTTCCTATGTCTATACAGGAAACAAAACAGTAAATTGAGCCATGTTTTACAGTGATTATTGATTATGGAAATGTAATAATCACCCTGAAAATTTAATAATTGACTCCCACAACCCTGCCTGAATTGGCTCCCTTGCACCCCTGATGCAGATCAAGTTTGGCATCTAAACTTGGCATCAATGTGGTGACTCCCCCAGGGCAGAGGGAAGAGGGGCATCAGGTTGCCTAAAGTGACTGACGCTGGAAATAGAGCAGGTCAAAGCTCCCCATCTTAGCAGTACTGGGATCCAGGAGTCCTCTAGGGCCAAGAAAATGGAGTCTATTGATTTCTTGTCTATTATGTGAGCTATGTCTTTTCCCATTGGATGTCTGGAGAATAACTCTACCTGTATAAAAAGTCCTTCAATGCCTCAGCCATAGCGTAGAAGCAGATCAGAGCTCTCAAAGGTCGTGCCCAGCTCTGTTGTTTCTACCATGTTAGAAAGACTTGGGGTAGGGGGCAGCTGGGTAGCTCAGTGGATTAAGAGCCAGTCCTAGAGACGGGAGGTCCTAGGTTCAAATCTGGCCTCAGCCACTTCCTAGCTGTGTGACCCTGGGCAAGTCACTTGACCCCCATTGCCTAGCCCTTACCACTCTTCTGCCTTGGAGCCAATACACAGTATTGACTCCAAGACGGAAGGTAAGGGTTAAAAAAAAAAGAAAGACGGGGTAAATGGGAAATGAATATTGAACTGTAATAATTTCCATCAGACACTTTTCTTAACCCTTGGATTTAAAAGGTTAGCCAATGGGGGTTAAGTAGCTTGCCCAGGATCACACAGTAGGAAGTGTCTGAGGTCACATTTGAACCCGGGACCTTCCATCTCCAAGCCTGGCTCTCATCCCACTGAGCTACCCACATGTCCCCTGCTCAGATAATTTTTGAAAGGAAGGAAGGCATAGCAGATTGAGAACTAGCTTTGATGTCAAGAAGTGTTGAATTCAAGTCCCGATTCTAACACTTAAGAATTGTGTGAACTTGTCACAACCTTTTTGTGCCCCTAAGTAACTTTTTATTTTAGTTGACATGCCCACCCCATGAGTGTAGGAAACGAGTTGATATAAGCCCAGGCCACCTTCTAGCTCTATGTCATTGACTCATCTCAGACTCAGTTTCCTCATTTGTAAAAATAAAGATGATAAGAGCACCTCCTCCTCAGGTCATCGTGAGGATCAAATTGGAAAATATTTGTAAAGTCCTTTGTGCTCCATAAATGCAAACCATTATTAGGGAGTTTTTAAACTAGGAATTCCCTGCATCAATGATCTAGATGTAAGAAAAGTAAATAAAATAAAATATTGGGGGCAGCTGGGTAGCTCAGTGGATTGAGAGCCAGGCCTGGAGACGGGAGGTCCTAGGTCCAAATCTGGCCTCAGACACTTCCCAGCTGTGTGACCCTGGGCAAGTCACTTGACCCCCATTGCCTAGCCCTTACCACTCTTCTGCCTTGGAGCCAATACACAGTATTGACTCCAAGATGGAAGGTAAGGGTTTAAAAAATAAAATAAAATCAAATATTAAATAATTCAGATGACTGTTTATTGGTACAGACAGTTCTGCTTATATCAGCCTGAAATTTATTATCCAGAGAGGAAAAAACCATCCTTAAACTGATACCCAAACTCAATCTGTAGCATAATGATAACAATAATAGCTTACCATCGAATCGAATATAAAATAGAATTGCCATCTAATAATATAGGGTTTTATGGTTATGTAACACCAATGGTACAGTTTCTCTTTTGAATCTCCCAACTCTGGAAGGAAGGCAGCATAAATATTATCCTCTTCATTTCCCAGAAAAATAAACCAAGGTTCCAAGAGATAAGTAACTTGACTAAAGTCACTCATTTAGTGATGAATCTGAACCCAGGTTTTCTGACTCTTATGGGGGGGGGGAGGGGAAGAACATGAATCATGTAACCATGGGAAAATATTCTAAATTAACTAATGAATTACATACATTAAAAAAAACGAAACTAAAAGGTCAGCCAGCTCCCAAATTAAAGCCATTTACTACCCGACCTCGAGGCATGTCTGGGCAGGCTTTTGTTGGAGGCAGATGGAGACCTACTCCTTGTTTATCTCTTGAGTAAGGAAGTCAACAAGCTCGAGCCGCCATTTTGGACTGCAGTGGCCATGTGGCAGAATATGTTGGTGTTTCCTGGGCCTCAGCAAGGACATGTTGAAGCAAATGGGGAGGAGTTGAGGTCTCTGAATCCGCCTTCTCCATGGCTTCTTACCAACTGAAAACCTCTTAGGACTTCTAGGGGAGGAACTGAATGAAAACAACACAAGGATGATATTTGGGGCTGTGCCCTCTCACTTGCTCTCCTTTGGCCCGACTCTCTGTTGGCCTTGAGGCTATTGTCCATTTATGTGTTCTTTGGCATCCTATTAGGCTGTGAAGGGAGCCCAGTGGTTATATAAATTTATTTTTACAGTTTCCAGAGAATTTCAATCATTACAGGGACAATCTTGGAAACAGACTATATCTCCTCTCCAAGGAGCAGTGTGGCTAAGCGTGGCTAAGTGTGGAGACGGTCATTATCAGTAGGTTGGCCACTGGAAGATTGATGCCTTGGCCCACTCACAAAACCAATGAAAATGCAAAATGGCCCTTAGCCAGATGTGACTCCTTTCTTCCCTGGCAGAGTAATGATAAAGGGGGCAGAGGATGCTCAGAGTCGGCCAGTTTTAGACCATTTTATTCATATTAACTTTCCTGTTGATATTCTAAATATGAGATCCTTTTTCAATGACCAATAAGTTGACGTATGCTGGAGAAACTGAGTCATGTCTTGATACGCATCCATTCTCATTATAACTGAAGCCAGTTACCGTTAAATGGAAGGATGACTCACAGATTCCCCCTGGGGGTCCCCTTGGTTCATTGTATATCCAAAGGCAACAAGAGCATCATTTCATGGCATATGTAGCCACCTGTCTTTGCGGTTCTTACAATCAGCACAAGCAAAAAGACCTCCCTGGTGATAATTGTAGCTTATATGCCAACATCTGTTGCAGGGAATGAGGACATGAAGAAATTGCATGAAGCACTTGGTAAATGTATTAAATTAACACAGATTTTACTCTTCAGTGACTTCAGTGGAGGAAAGGACATAAAGGAGGAGGATAATGAGGAAGATGGTTCAGGATCAAGAGCATAAAATAGAAAAAGTGTTTGTAGATGACTTGGAACAGATTTCCTTCACCTTTCCTTGTGTCATGAACCCCTTTGGCAATCTGGGGAAACTAATGGATTCATCCTCAAAAGAATGTTTTGCTATCATAATCGAAGGAAACGGAAACGTGACCGTTCAGTAAAAGGTAAGTTAAAAAAAAGTGACACCCACATATTCTCATCTAAGTCCATAGACCATGGATGTCTTGAGACTCTATGGGACCAGCCATGTTTCATTGCTCTCTAGACACTTTGGACTTCTTCCATGCCCCAGTTCTTCCTCCTGAAGACTCACTCCATAGAAACACAGAAGAAAACCAACTGCTTGATCACATGGTTCAATGGGGATGTGATTGGGGATGGAGACTCTAAACAATCACCCTGGTGCAAATATCAATAATTTGGAAATAGGTCTTGATCAATGACACATGCAAAACCCAGAGGAATTGTGTGATGGCTACCGGAGGGGAGGAGAGGGTAGAGAAAGAACATGAATCATGTAACCATGGAAAATATTCTAAATTAATTAATTAATTTCTAAATTATTATTAAATAATATTATTAAATAAATTTCTAAATTCTAAATAAATTCTAAATTAATTAATTAATAAAAAATTTCACTGAAAAAAAAAGAATTTAGCATTGAAGACTCACTCCAGTTCTGGAAACCAAACATTGTAGGTAGAGTACCCAAGTCCCCTCCACTCCTGCAACCTCTCTTTCTGATGCGATGGCTTCTCCCAGAAGCTCAGCTTAAAGGGGATACCCAGGCCAGCCATGTCTTATTTCAGTTCTAGATGAAAGTTTTCATGACAGATAGTTGTAGAGCTTCATTGCCAATGGTTCACTCTGGTCTTCTTCTACCATGCCTTTACTAGGTACCTTTGTCTCCCCTTCTTTCCCAACTTTTAACTTCCCTTTAGGCATTGTTCTCCTCCACTAAAATTAATCCTCTTTCTACTTGAATTTGCATTCCCAGCACTTAGCATAGAGCTTGCTGTACAGGAAGTGCCTAGTAAATGCTAGCTGACTGACTGACCATGGACTTCAGGTTAAGAACCTTTGCACTTCTTCAAAAAGAGAGCTGGAAGCCCTGGACATGGAAAGTGCTAAATAATGTCACGAAAAGAGTGAAGTTCTATCTTAACCAGCAGGAAATGACTACTTATTGGGGTTATTTCCAAATCAGCTGTCTGTGTATAGACAGGTTATTGACTTATTGGAGAAAAAGCAAGAATCAACACCAAATTAGAAGTGGGGAATTAAAGTACCTCTGACCTGGTTTATTTGAATCAATGCAAAAAAGAAAAGGGAAGTGGTTAAGGAAAGGTATTAACATGGACTATTACCATTTTCCACAAATTTTTAAACAGTGGAAAGCAATCACCACAACAAGGAGTCAAAAGAGTCAGTCCAAAAAAACTCAACAGTTATTACTTTCTGCAGAGTGGAGAGATCTAGCAGGCAAAGGCAACTTTGATTTGGACTATAAACACAGTTTTATGATATCATGAAAGAGAAAGATAAAAGATTATGAGTGTTATTAACTTATTAAATAATGAGAAATAGTGGAAAGAAAAATGAACTTCCAGAATGTTTCCCATGAAACCCAGTTCAGCTGGATTACTCTGAGAACATATAGATGAAGCTGGAAAGCGTAACAAAAGGGTAAAAAATGAAAAAGATCTGCTGACATTTTTATAACATTTTTTTTCCCATCAGAGTCAACTAAGTCACCACATTTGGCTGGGGTCTAACATCCAAGTACTTGATGAAAAGAACAAAAATGATCCGAATAGTTGATCCAAACTAAGTATACACAGAGGAAGTCTGTGCTGGAGACAAACAACTTTGAAGGCATCAAAGGATTGATTCTTGAGATGTTTAAAAGAATGGAAGAGACCAAATGTCTAGGGAAAAAATCGTAGACATTACTACTGACTATTGTAAAGCAGTCACGTTAACTAATATTTCAAAAGAGCCCAGAGATCACTCTCTTCCAAGTGGAGAGATGTGTAAGAAAGGGGACCCGGAGGACCTCAATAACTACAAGTCTCCAGGTCGAGTTTTTTATCTTTTCAAAACCTTTATGGTGCAGCAGGATGCAAAATGGGATAGAGAGTGGAGTGGTAGAATGGCCTGAGCCCCAAATCAGATAAGTGGGAATGCTGAATAATAATGAAGACTCTTAGTCTCATGGCCCTTTACATGTACAATGTACTTGATATTCCCGATTTTATCTGATTCTCCCAACAACCCTTGCGGTAAGCAGGGCAGGTATCACAGATAAAGAGACCAGAGGTGAACGGACTTGTCTGAAGTCACAGAACCAGTAAATGTCAGTCAGGGCTTGAACTTAAAATGGTTGATGTTATTTTTTTTTTTTAAAGACCAGGAAAAAAGAAAAAAGAGCTTCTTAGTAAACTCCAAATGATAATGGCAGAAGGCCAGGTCCAGCTTTGCAGCATGATGGCAGCTAGTTTCACAATTTGGCCTCTCTGGAATAATTGCTGTCCAAAGTTCGTGCGTGTGACTCGGGTTGCTAGGCTGGGCAGGTGGAATTCTTCTTGTTTCCTTCCAAGGTGTCTCTTTAACCTCTTACTCCAATGGTATTCGTGAGCGTTAGCAACAAGCAAGTATTCTTTTAGTCTTAGAGACTCCTAGGACGCTAGACCCTAGAGACCATCCTGTGAAGCCCCCTCCTTGTTTTTACATAAACTAATAAACTCAACAAGAAGAAATAAGCAACTTATTAAGGAGTAAAGCAATCGTAATGGCTCGTGTTTGCACCCTGATTTATAAACATTTACTTTTTTTTATAAACATTTAATACAATTAGATAATCAACTACAGATCCTCCAACTAGAAATGACCCAAATGACAGGAAATAAACGTTTCCGTGCTCCATATCCCCATCCAACCTCTTCCTTCTTCATGGGCTCAAAATGGTAAATTTAAAAAAAATGGCATCCTGACTGATATGCCAGCCTGTCTCCATAATCTGGCCTCATAACCTAGCATGACTTCCTAAAAGTCTTTTCCTATTTGCCACAATAACGTTCTGTTCCCCCAACAAACTGATTTCCTGAAATATTTCTTCACTGTTGGACAGATTGGTTCTTTCCAGGTTTTTCTAGTTCGGAATGGTTTTGTACTGCGAAGATTTTTCTTTTTTTTAGAACACAATAAAACTCCGTGATACGGTGGCCTGTGGTGGTCATTGTTCAGTGGTCTACTGACGAGCATCCACAAAGCGGATCCATCAGCATGTACGTGGGGGGATCTCAGAAGGCATTAGAGACTAGAGTCCTCCTCATGGTACTCCCTGGCCGTGAATAAGAGAATGCCCGACTCAAAGGGCACCAGAAGGATGGCAGGCGGGCCACCAGTGATGGCTCCTCCCCAGAGATAGAATCCAGGAAATGGGTGACTGGAAACCATGGGGGTTGGTCACAGCCTGGGAGTGCAGGATTGTAGAAACACAGCTCGGATCTGTGGACGGTGACAAGAAAGAAGGTCTCCAGCCTGTGGAGGGATGGCGGGCTGCTGTGGAAGATTCACAGGAAGTCGTGGATGAGAAAGAAGAAGAGCCCACATCGTGACAGCACTTGGAGGTTCAGAAATGACATTCCACACAGATCAGTGGAAGGAGCCCTAGTGGACGTGGGTTCAAATAAGCTTCTGCCTGTAACCGTGGGCAGTCACTTAAACCCTCCAGATCTCAAGATGTTCACCTGTAATAATGGGGCTGGACCAGACAGGTCCCTTCCAGGTCCCACTTATGATCTGATCAACAAGCCTGAGACAGAGCTGCTATTATTGTCCCTTTTTACAGATGAGGAAATTGAGGTTCTGATAAATTAGGTTTTAGGTCCAGAGTCCCACAACTAGCAAGTGCTTGAAGCGGGATTTGAACCCACATGTTCCACACTCCAAATCCAGGGCCCTATTCACTGTTACTTTTTTTTTAAACCCTTACCTTCCATCTTGGAGTCAATACTGTGTATTGGCTCCAAGACAGAAGAGTGGTAAGGGCTAGGCAATGGGGGTCAAGTGACTTGTCCAGGGTCACCCAGCTAGGAAGTGTCTGAGTTCAGATTTGAATCCAGGACCTCCTGGCTCTCAAACCACTGAGCCACTCAGCTTCCCCCACTATGTTACTTCTTATGAATATATAGATAGGTTGTGATCTGTACCAGTGGACAGAGCACTTCTATGCAGGAGATCATAGTCCCTCCTCCCCCCCCCCCAAAAAAAGGGAAAAATTCTTATCCTTGATTGTTAAAAACCGTGTTTAACACCGCTGAAAAGCAACTGCTTGACTACAGGGTTGGAGGAGATAAGACTGAGGAGAGACTCTAAATGAACACTATAATGCAAACTCCAACAACAGGGAAATGGGTTCGAGTCAAGAACACATGTGATAACCAGTGGAATCATGCATCAGCTATGGGAGAGGGAAAGGCAGGGGGGGGGGGGGGAAGGGGAGGGGAGGAAAAGAAAACGATCTTTGTTTCCAGTTAATAATGTATGAAAACGACCAAATAAAATAATATTAAAATTAAAAAAAAAACCGTGTTTAATTTTGGTGAATTAAAAAGGCATTTCTTTATACAAAGACTAGAAAAAGAGTTCTAGATGCCACCACGAAGCTCTAGTACGCTCAGCTTGGTTTTAAACAACTACATATATTCCGTTTATCCTATTGTTGTGCCAAAGGGCCTGTCCAGTGCTAGGATTCAGGGTGAGAGTTCCGAGCTTCCAGAATGATCTGGCCAATTCCCAACCCATCGGCAGGGCAGCAGCGTGCCTGACCCCCAAGAAAAGGGGGAACGGATCGAATATGGAAGGATAAGGACCATCATACAGTCAATGCAGAGTCAGAGGGTATAAAGAGACAGTTGAAAAAGAAAGTTCTTGGGTAGCAGGCGGGCTCCTAAGGGTGCAGGGCAGAGGGGAGAGCCTTGGCACGGAGCAGATTCCCAGAGTGTGGGCACAGCGGGGCACTGGTCATTGCTGATGTATGCCCACGCCTCCGTCCCTCCCTGGGGGCAACCTTGGGCACATGGACAGCTGGAAGGGCCATAGTGGCCTTAGCTTTGGGGAATCTGACACGGCGGTCCTCTGTGGGCGATCTGGGGTGCCCTGGGGTCCCCTGCACTCTTTCTGGGGGTCCACTGGATTTTCATCATTTCCAAATATCAATAAATCTATCCACACAGACAAACACTCTTTGGGGGAAGCTCCTTAATGATTCTCAAGAGTGTAAAGGGCTCCTGAGACCGAAACCTTATTTTTCAGAGGAGGAAACTGAGGCACAGAAGCATTTGTCTCTTACCCAAGTTGGTGGTTGCTTGTTCACATGCTTCAGTTGTGTCTGACTCCTCTTAACCCTATTTGGGGGTTTCTTGGCAAAGACACTGGAGTGGTTTGTCACTTCCTTCTCCAGCTCATTGGAGAGATGGGGAAACTGAGGCAAAGAGGGTAATGGGACTTCTGCAGGGTCACACAGCTAGTAGGTGTCTGAGGCGGCTGCATTTGAGTGTTCTTGACTCCAGGTCTGATGCTCTAACCCCTGTACCGCCCAGCTGTCCTTGCTCTGGGTCAGCTGCCATTGAGCATCAAACCAGGACTCCACATTCTCTTTGGATTGACCCCACGGTTTTCCCCGCAGATATTTCTTATGCATGGGCTGGCCACTGGCAGAGAAAGGCACAAATGGCACCATCTCTGCCTCCACGGTGCTCAGAGTCCATGGAGAGAATGTAAAGGAAACAGATAAGGAAACACGGGGCCATTGGAGGGACAAGGAAGGGGAATTGGTGAGATTTTCAGGGCGGAAACCAGAATCTTGGAGGCAGAATATGACTCAAGTACGCAGAAATGTTTTAGCTCTGGACACCAGAGGCAGCAAGATGGTTCAGAGGAGAGAGCTCTGGGCCTGGAACCAGGAAGACCTGAGTTCAAATGTTGCCTATATACTTTCTGTGTGACCCTGGGCAAGTCACTTAACCCCCATTGCCTAGCCCTTACCATTTTTCTGCCTTAGAACCAATATGCAGTATTGATTTTAAGATGGAAGGTAATGGTTTAAAAAAAATTGACACCATATATTGGTTCCAAGGCAGAAGAGTGGTAAGAGCTGGACAATGGGGGTTAAGTGACTTGCCCAGGGTCACACAGCTGGGAAGTGTCTGAGGTCACATTTGAACCCAGGACCTCTCATCTCTAGGCCTGGCTCTCCATCCACTGAGCTACCCAGCTGGCCCCTGGCTTCTATTCTTTCAAGAACTTATACAGAGCATATCAACATATTGCTAGGATATTGGTAGAATTAGGGAAATGTAGCTTAAACCCTTGAACTCCCATAGCACCAGTTGGGAAAGTTGCAAGCAGGTGAGTTTTATGTCACAGACCTTGGGCAGCTGGGCTTGCCTTTGCCTCCAGGTAGATTCATCTGGAACCCAGCTGGGGATGCTCAAGAGCCCATTTTGTGGACTGTGGTGGGGAGGTCGGAGACTCTGGGGATTCTCTTTGCTAACTGTAATCTCCTTTCTGTCAGACTGTATTCATTTTTACTTTCTTTAACCACCTGTGGGGGCATTAGACTATGGATCTGGTAAAGTAGCTCCAAGTGACCCATTGTACCAGAGGTTGAATCCCCCAGACCAGCACTGGCAACCCTTTTAGAGATCATGTGCCCAAATGGCACCTTCAAGCTGCCTGTGAGTCCCCCACATTACCCATAGAGTGGAGGGAGGAAGAGTGGAGAGAGGGCGAGGAGCAGCCCCCTCTGTGCTCCTGAGGCATGCGTGCCACATCTTCGCCAACATGGCCCTAAACAGTGTAAAAATGGTGTGATTCTTTAGGTCACTTTTTCCACAGCTCTGCCGTCTTGGCCAAAGAAGCCACAAGGGGCCCCACAGGAAGAAGGGCCCTTTTATATCTCTATTTGTTTCCTCGGTTACTATAGCCAAAGAATTCCCTGCCTGCTGGTGATAAGTGCCTCCGTATTAACTGAAACTATCAACATCATTCAAAAGCAGAGAAGGCAGAAGACCAGTAGAAGAAAAAATGCTAAACTAGGCTCATGGAACACGGAA
Source organism: Monodelphis domestica (assembly GCF_027887165.1). Lineage (NCBI taxonomy): Eukaryota > Metazoa > Chordata > Mammalia > Didelphimorphia > Didelphidae > Monodelphis > Monodelphis domestica. Next base: position 532,709,090 of record NC_077228.1, on the reverse strand, counting down.
TCAAGGGACTTGGATTCAAATTCTGACTGACTTATGGTTATTTTAAAATTTTCTTTAATAATTAATTTAGAATATTTTTCCATGGTTCCATGGTTTACGTTCTTTCCCTCCCCTCCCCCCCCAGCCGACGAGCAATTCCACTGGGTTTTATGTGTATCATTGATCAAGACCTGTTTCTATATTATTACTATTTGCAATAGAGTCATCGTTTCGAGTGTGACACTTGTAGGTCCTCCATCTCCTTAGGCTCCTACAGTCTCCTCATCTGTAAAATGGAAGGGACAGTGGTGTGCTTGGACTCTATGGCCTCTGAGTTCCCTTCTAGCTCTCAGTCTAGGATCCTGTGATCTTCCTCCTCCTCCTCCTCCTCCTCACTAGAACAGACTTCAACAGTTGACCTTGCTATCAAGGAAACATGGCTTCCCTCAGAAGACATTGTGGCTCTGCTCATCCTCTCCAGTGCAGAAGGTAGCTTCTTCCATCCTTCTTGCTTCTCATGGCACCTTTCAGAATCTCCTCCTTCCTTCACTCAATGACCCCTCATCCTTTGAGGTTTCCTCTGCCCAGATCTTGGGGGCTGTGTCCTACAAGACCAGCTGATAGAGCATTGGGCCTGGAATCTGGAAGACCCGAGTTCAAATCCAGCTATAGACTCTTACTAGCTGTATGACCTTGGGCAAGTCACTTAATCTCTGCTTGTCTCAGTTTCCTCATCAGTAAAATGAGGATAATAGCACCTACCCCCCCGCCCCCAGATGTTGTGAGGCTCAGATGACACAATATTTATTAAATCTCTTAGCAGTCTTCTGAGACGGCATCCCAAGCTTCGCCAGACTGCAAAGGGGTCCACGCCGTCAGAAAGGTTGAGCCCCTGCTCTGATCCATCCTTTGTAGGGAAGCCGTGACATGGGTCTTCCTGAAGCTCGTCTGCCCATGCCCTGACCTTACCCAGCAGTTTCAGCAGCTCCCCTTTACTCTAGGATAAAGTGCCCAGCTCTGGAAGCCCTTTAGGCTCTCGTTGCAGGCAGATTCCACGCGGCACCCCTCATACGAGCCACCCCGACAAGCCGGAACTCCTCTCACGGCTCAGCTAAAATGCCGCGTCCTCCGAGGTGCCTTGGAAAAGGCGATTTGTGGCCCCAAAGGCCGTTGGTGAAAGGCGGCAGCCCTGAGACACCCAGGACAGACTCTCGGGCTTGGAGTGAAGACAGACCTGAAGGGAGTCACTTAGCGAGTACCACCACCTCCCCCAGTCACTTTGTATTATATGTTTGTGTCTGGATGGCTTTTATCAACTTATCTGTTGACACGCCGTAGAACGTAAGCTCTTCGAAGGTGGGCACTGGTTCACATTTGTCTTTGGAATGGCTGGCATACAGTAGGTGCTGAATAATTGCTAGTTGATGGTTGAATTTCTAGAGAGGGGGTTGCCAAGCTCCATCTTTGCTGGAGAAGAGCAGCAGACAGGGCAGGAGGCCTCCCTTTGCTGGAAGGTTTCCAGATGGTCCTCTCCAGCATCGCTCTATTCCTCGCTCTCTCTCAGCCTCCACCGCTTATCAGTTGTGTGACCTTGGGTAAGTCACTTCCCCTCTCCAAGGCCCAGTTCCTCCCTTGTAAAATGGGGATGATATTAATACCGTTATTATTTATCTTATAAGCTTGTTGGAAAAAGCAAATGAGATAACGGACATGAAAACATTCTGTAATTACAAAACACAATAAGATGCGGTATGTTATTAGTCATCCCCCGAATAGTAATAATCATTTTCCACCAAGCTTTGAGATATAGCCCTGAAAACAGAATGAATGAAAAAAGATTAAGTAGTCACTCTACACCATAGAGAGAGCGATGGTTTAGCTGAATGAATGAAATTAGCTTAATGAACTTGTATGGGATCCAGAAAGACCCAGGTGCAAGTTCTGCCTCTGCAACAGGCTGGCTGTATGACCCTGGACAAGTTATTTCACTACACAGGGGTGCCAAACTCTCTTAGAAAGGGATCTCTGTAGGCCTCCTCCTGACTTAGAAAACCACAAATTTTTATTTTTACTTTTATCTATTTTGTTAAACATTTCCCATTACTTTTTCTTTCCTTCCTCCTCCCCCATTATTATTATTTTTTAAACCTTCACTTTCCGTCTTGGGATCAGTACTGTGTATTGGCTCCCAGGCAGAAGAGCGGTAAGGGCTAGGCAATGGGGGTCAAGTGACTTGCCCAGGGTCACACAGCTGGGAAGTGTCTGAGGTCACATTTGAACCCAGGACCTCCCATCTCTAGACCTGTCCCCCATTACATTTTAATCTGGTTCGGTCCTCCTGGCGTGGGTTTGATGACTTGAAGACTACAAATTGCAGAGAAGGTGCCGATGGCTGTTGAGGGAGGGAGTTTCCGCACCTGGGAATTCCCTCTCCCAATGAAACGCCGGGTCTAGCCCCTATCCCTGGCTCTGTGTGCTGTGATGGGACGCCAATCCCAAAGTGAGACGGTCCCTGCCCTCCCCTGGAAGGGACAGACGCGCTTCTTTGGTCTCTTCTTCCAGCCTGAGGAAGCCGAGACCCAGAGGAGCGAGGGCGCCGTGTGCTCAAGATCACACACGTGAACAAGCAACAGGAGAGGCGATCTGGGGCCCGAAGGCCATTGACGAGATCCAACAGGGCAGCTGAGTGAGAAAAGCAGGCTTTATTGGTGTTATGGACACATTTCTACGTACAAACCGGCCCGGGGCGCACACGCACACTCCCCTGCACACGCGATGCCTTGGTTTCCAACACTAAGATTTTTCTCATTAGAAAAGGGACAGGGAGGAAAAATCACCAAAGAAGGATCCCTCTCGACTCCCAAAGGGAAGATGGTCCAGCCCCGACGCAAGGCGTGCTCTTTCTAAGGCACATCGGGGAAAGGTGCCTCGATGGGAGCCACAGCGTAGAGCTGAGTGCCGGCTGGGGGAAGCCCAGCCCAGCCCTCCCTGTCTGAAGCTCTGCCCCGGGGAGAAGCTTGGCCGGACCTCCTCGAGCCTAATACACGGGAGGAAAGATTTCTGAAGCGTGAGAAGGGCCTTGGCATCCCTCAGGGCCAGCCCTAGGCTGTCTCTTGGGGGGAACACGGCATCCTGCACGCTAGATCAAGCTCAATGAAAGGGTTTGATTTCCTCCGGCCTCCAAGAAGCCACCACTGCCACGACCTCATCTAGTCTACTCTGACTCGATGGCCCCGGGATGAACTGCCTTGTACCTAAGTTAGAGATCGGGATGGATCGAGCAGCCTGGAAGGGAACGACTCCAGATTCTAGTAACCCGAGCAGGCCCCAAGGCTTCATCTTTGCTCCCCGTTCCATCTGCCCTGGTCATCATTAATGCTTTGCTCCGGCCCCACGTCCCACGGGGGGAATCATCGCCCGGGAGAGCCACGGGAGCCACGGGTCTCATGTCTTTGGTCTGTTGAGAGAGGTTGCCTCTTCACTGTCTTATCTGTACCTTATTCTCTCCTTTGGAGAAGACTGGCTGCTCGACGGCCCCCGGAATGGCCTGATCACTTGGGTGTCTTGGGGTCCAGCTGGAAATTTCCTTTTCCCAAGCCAAATCACTCCACTGGGTTAGCCAACGACAGAGCAATCCTGTGGCCGCCAGGGAGGTGAGTCTTATTTCGTGAAAAACAAAAAGCCTTGCAAATGACGTCAGAGAAGAGAGTGCAGCCAGGGAGCTTCTCCCTCTTCTCCCGGGAGGGCCTTCTTGCAAGACATCTTGCCTTGGTGACACTCACTGTGAGGGGAGAGAGAGAGAGAGACAGACAGACAGACAGAGAGACAGAGACAGAGAGAGAGGAAGAAAAGAGAGGGAAAAGGAGGAGGAGAGGGAGAAGGAGAGGGCAAGAGAGGGGGAGAGAGAGACAGACAGACAGACAGGGAGAGAGAGAGAGGGAGACAGAGAGAGAGTGAGAAGGAGAAGGAGGAAAGGGAGAGGGCAAGAGAGAGAGGGGAGAGACAGAGAAAGGAAGAGAGAGAGAGTGACAGAGAGAGACAGAGAGAGACAGAGAGGGAGAGAGAGACAGAGAGAGAGTGACAGAGAGAGACAGAGAGGGAGAGAGAGAGACAGAGACAGAGAGAGAGAAGGAGGAGGAGGAGGAGAGGGAGAGGGCAAGCGAGAGAGGGGAGAGACAGAGAAAGGAAGAGAGAGAGAGTGACAGAGAGAGACAGAGAGAGACAGAGAGAGACAGAGAGGGAGAGAGAGACAGAGAGAGAGAGAGAGAGAGAGAGAGAGAGAAGGTTAACCTGTTAGAATGGAAGAAGCCCGAGATGCATCTTGTCCAACGAAGACAATGGATCCCAGAGAGGTCACAAAGGCAGAGAAGGGTCAGGGCCAGGATTCAAACCCAGATCTCTGACCCCATTTCCATAGCATCCTGAGGCCAGTCCTGACAAAACCAGTATCCTGGGCTTCATCTTATGTAAAGGTATGAGCTCCCTAGGGGAATGGGGGAGGGGGGGAAATGGGAAGGCAGTCATGAGCTCTGCCTCTGGCATCAGAAGACCTGGGTTCAAATCTCCCCTAGGATGCTTATTATCTTTGTGACTTTGTCTAAGTGACTCATCCTCCCTGGGCATCAGTTTTCTCACCTGTAAAAGTGGGGTGAGGGGAGGGTTGGACTAAGCTTCTAAGGTTCCTTCCAGCTCTAGCTCTAGGATCCTGTGGTCCAGATTTGAACTCCAGCTCTGCTGTGTGACCTTGGGTAAGTCTCTTAACTGGTCTAGGGTTCGGTCTTCTCAGCTCTAACATGAATGAGTTGGAGTAGGTGGCCTTTGAGAGCTGGAAGCCTATGGCCAAGGGCATAAGCCTTCCTTCTTCACTGGCACAGTTCAGAGAAGGCTGCAGGGACCTCGAATGATGGCTGTCTGGGGCTGGCATAGGCAGGGCCCAAGCCATGATTCTTAAGGTTTTCTTGGAAGGGAGGCGCCCCCTTTTTATTGTGTGACCTCTCTCAACTTCTATTCAATTAAACAAATGCCTGGCTAACTATCCATGGGAATGCATGCCCATAGACACAGCAGAATGGAAGCTCCTTGAAGGCAGTCTTTGTGCTTCCACACGAATTGGCAGAGAGTAAATATTAACAAATACATGTTGACTGGAATTGAATTAGCTGTCCTTAAAAAAAATGATCAAAAAAGGGACAGCTGGGTGGCTCAGTGGATTAAGAACCAGCCCTAGAGACCAAAAGTCCTGGGTTCAAATCTGACCTCAGACACTTCCTAGCTGTGTGACCCTGGGTGAGTCACTTGACCCCTCTTGCCTAGCCCTTACCACTCCTCTGCCTTAGAACCAATATTTAATATTGATGTCAGCATGGATACAAGGGTGAAATGTGGTCATTCCAGGAAATAAACTTGCTATTGATTCATGGATCCTGGAGGGCACACGAGATAGATCTCTGTCCAAGATTCTGTCTTGTTGGACATTTTTATTGATGACTCAGATTAAGAGGGTCGTGCTTTGCAAATCTACGGATGACACAAAACTAGGGGGATTCGCAGCCATATTATAAACCAGAGTCAAAGCCTTTGGAATCATGGGATTTGGATTCAAATTCCAAGTGTGCCACCTACCACCCGTTTCATATTGGGCGAATCACTTAAGCTAGCCGAGGCTGTTCCTGTTATAAAGTGATGGCCTCCCACAGGCCTCCTTCCCTGCTTAAGACTAACAAACATTTGAACAAAGCACCAGGATTAGAAAGAAACAGAAACACAAAGTCCTTGTCCTCAAGGATTTGCCAACACAGTGAATCAAATTCTGTGGGTATGTAGATTAGGTTGAGGAAAAAGTATATCGATGAGCTCATTTGTGTCCAGCAAGATTTGATGGAGGATGCAGTGTCTGAACTGTACTTTGAAGGAAGGGATGGGATTTAGGGGGGAAACTGAGGCAACAATGGAGAATACACCCCTCAGGTCTGATGGATTGTGTAGACAAAGGCCCAGAGGTGGGAAAAGATGAGTTTGATGAAAGCATTACCTACGTAAAGATCCTTCAGAGCTCCTGCTGCTCCGTCCTGTCCTGTCCTGTCTAGGTCAAAGACCCTCATCAGTCTCTACTTAGTCTGTCTCTCGCACTGTCAGAGCCCCCTTCTTGGAGCGGGATTTGAGGGGAAGGGCAAGATGCAGGCATTGCAGGAACTCTGATCGTAAGACAAGGTAGGTGGATTATGGCCATCCTGGGGAGCACTCAGAGAGCCAATCCAAGAAGTTTGGTCTTCTTTGCAACTCACATGAAGGCACTCTTTGGCTTTTCAAAGCCTTTTCTTTGTACATTTATGCCATCTTTTCTAGGTTTTTGAAAATGATCAGATTTTAAGACGTCATTATTTTTAAGAAACATTAAAACTGTATTTGACCAAAAAAAAAAAAGAAGTTTGGTCTTTCTTTGGGACACGGGAGGGGTTGGCTGGAGGGTTTTTGAGCCAGGAAGTGGTATGAGCAGAGCTAGCCACGAGAAACTTTAATCTTGTAGCATCTGGAGGGATGCACTAGGACAGGGAAAGACAGGAGGCAGGGAGGCCAGTTGGAGGCTATTGCAATAGCTGAGGCCAGAGGCAATGTGGGTATAAACTGGGGTGGGGGCTTCAGGGGTGGGAAGGAAGGAAGGACTGGGTTCCAAAGGTTCTAGCAGATACTCCAAACACCCCATTTGGCTAGATGCCCCTGGGAAAGCAGTGAGCAGCAATGGATGGGGGAAATGTACTTCTCAATGGTGATTCGTTTTTTGTTTCGCAAGAAGGGAATATTCACATTCTATGGCTTGAGGTTTTGGGGTCCCTCCAATGACTGTGTCCTCTTAGCTTCCAGCCCTCATTTGCTCCATTGGCCTTTCTACAGAGCCCGTTTCCTCTCCAGCACCAGCAGATGACTCATGCCTCTGACGGCTCCATCCCCCCTTCCCGTCTTTTCATCCCCTGTGCTTACCTGCATAGATGTCCTGCTGGTTGGCCCTTCCTCTGGCCAGTGCTTCCCATGGTGTGGAAGCTCAGAGCTCTCCCGATAGTCTCGGGCTTTGGAGTGCTGCAGATGTAGCACAGCTGGACTCTTGGCAGGGAGAGGAGGTCTGCTCGTCTGTGCTGGGTTCCCCTGCTGACTCATTTCAGACCTCACGGGCTTGACCGGCCTCTTGGCTGGGACTGGATTTTCCGAGGGGGTGGAGGGTTTGGGCTTCCCCTGGGTCTTTTCTCCTGACAAGGTGGTCCTCCCCTCTGTAGAGGAGGAACAGGTAAAGGAACGCATCCTGGGCACGGGGAGAAGGGGGGCAGAGGTCTGCCTGCTGGCCAACTTGCCCTCGCCCTCTGGGGGTTTCGTGAAGATGACGGCTGGAGATGGAGTTCCAGGGTCTGGGCAGCCTAGACGATCCTTCCGCAGGGTCTGGGGGGACTCTTGCTCTTTCCTGGGCGCCGGCTTGGGAAAGACACTCACGGCTCCATACAGCGGGTTCTCAAACATCTCTGGCTTGGCGAGCAGTTGTTCGTCCATGGGTGAGGGCTCCGCCATGTTCTTCCCCAAGTCAGTGAGCCTGTAGCCATTGGGAAGAAAGGGAAAAGATGGTTGGAAGGCCATCGGGCTAGATGTCAGGTCACAAAAGCAGGATGAAATCGGGGGTGCCCCGGTTGCCCTTCAATTTAGCGCCAGTGGAGACTTCCTGACACCAAGCTATCTCAAAGGGCAGTGGGAGGGAGGTTGCTCTGTCACTGGACATCTTGAAGCTTGAGAGGTGAATACTCATCAGACACACTGAAGGTTAGACCTGCCCAATTCTGAGTTCCTGTGAATTTGAACCCATGTTTATTTAAAAAAAAATTTTCTTAAACCCTCACCTTCTGTCTTAGAATCAATACTGGGTATTGTTTCTAAAGCAGAAGAGCAGTAGGGGCTAGGCAATGGAGGGTAAGTGACTTGCCCAAGGTCACACAGCTGGGGAGTGTCTGAGGCCAGATTTGAACCCAGGACCCTCCTGTCTCTAGGCTTGACTCTCCATCCACTGAACCACCCAGCTGCCCCCTGAAACCGTGTTTATTGAGCATCTTCTACACCTTAGGTTCTGAGGAAGACTTGGAAAAAGAGAGCTAGTATTTTCTTTGCTTTGTAACTAAGGCTAGTTAACTACCGGCTTCTTCCTCTTGTCTTCCTTCCAGGCACTTCTGACTCATGAGCCCTGATTCAGACATTCGTTTGAGCTGGGGCTTCTTGCCAGGCAAATCATGAGACTGAGAATAGGAAACATATTTGAATGCCTGACCTCGGGGTGGGGGGCGAAGCTTAACTGCTGCCTTTGGAAAGGGTTCTGTGCCGCCCCCCCTCCCAGAACACGGGAAATCATAAACAGGAAAGTGGGAAGGTGGCAGAATCCATCTAATTGTACCCAGCATGGTGGAAAGATCATTGCCCTGGGAGGCAGAAGACACCCTTGAAATGCATTCAGTTTAATTCAGTAAGCTTTTATCAAACATAAATTGGAGGCAGCTTTAAAGAGAGTGCTTGTCCCAGAATCAGGAAGATCCAAGTTCAAATCCAGCCTTAAACTCTTATTAGCTGTTTAACCTTGTGGCAGTCACTTAATCTCTGTCTGGCTCAGTTTCCTCAACTGTAAAATAGAATAATAGCACCTAGTTTGTTGTGAGGATCAAATGAAAACTGCTTAGCACGGTAACTGACACATAGTAGGTATTTAATAATACTTTTTTCCCAAGGGGGCAGCTGGGTAGCTCAGTGGCTAGAGAGCCAGACTTAGAGACAGGAAGTCCTAGGTTCAAATCTGTCCTCAGACACTTCCCAGCTGTGTGACCCTGGGCAAGTCACTTAACCCCTATTGCCTAGCCCTTACTGCTCTTCTGCCTTGGAACCAATACTCAGTATTGATTCCAAGACAAGGTGAGGGTTTAAAAAAATAATACTTCTTCCCTTTCATTCTCTTTCCTCCTCATCTATTGTATCTATTGATATTTGCTTTGTTAAAAATAAAAAAAGTTTTGGTATTATTATGGAAATAGTCTTAATCTCAAGGACTCTTGGAGGCTCCTGAGGACTCCCAGGGATCCAAGATCACACTCTGAGAACTGCTCCCCTGACTATAAGTTACAAAGAAGGTGCTTGAGTGGAGGGAGTTCTTAGCTTGGAGTTCCCAAAGCAATGATGTCCTGAGTCCATTTCCCATCCGTGTGGTATCTCAGCTCTGGGCAAAGTGTTATCGTATTGGTGTAGTAGCTCTGAGCCCCCACTCCCACCCCAATAGTCTCTATGTGGGATAGGAGAGCAGTGGATGATGGCTTAGGCAGACCCAGCGGTGGAGCTCATAAGTGGGTACGGAGCCCAAATCCTGCCTTTCTCCTCTGTCTATTGCACTTCTGCTCCCCACTCCCTTCCATTACCATCCATTCATTCACAAGCAATATGACCCTCAAAGTCCTTTCTTCCTGGCATCCCTCAGGTATCTGTCACAGCAACCATTGAACGTCTCTTTAGCTCCTTTGTAGAGCTAGTAGTAAGGTGGGAGATGCCATGGGGAGCCCAGCCACCCTTGGCCTCACAGCCAGAGGTTTCCCTGGCATCTCTTCTGCTCCTATGCCCCAACTGAGGCCCTTATCTTCCCTGGCACCTCACCAGCTTAGAGCAGATACATTACATAGCACACATACGTTAGGTGCCCGTGGACTCCTAGGCATGTGAAGTTACTCTAAGAGAGCACCAAATCTCACAGAAGAGTGGCCGCAAGTTCCCTGTGAACTGAAGGTGAAATTGTTGCCAAATTGTTCCTAAAATGAAATGTGGTGAGGTAACAATCCCCACTAAACTTAGCTTCTAGCTAAGAAGCCTTTATTTAGTTGGGAATGACCACTAAGGACTCAGTTTCCCCCTTTAGCAGAACGCTTTCTCTGGTCTCCCAGATGTTAGTGTCATCTCTAAAATCCTCTTCGAAGAGTTTACTCAAACGTTTCTTGTATAAACCTATTTATTTCCATGTTCACCCCCTCCACTCCATTAGAATGGGAGCTCCTTGAAGGCAGGGATTGTTTTTGCTTTTCTTGTATGCTGGCACACATTTATTGACTGATTAGCGCAGTGATAAGGGCTGCAGCTCCAGCAGTTTAGGGTGGATCCAGCCAATGGGAAACCCTTAGAGGAATCAGTTTCCCTTCATCTACACCAGTGTTCCAAGTTCTGTTGGCGTTCTCTTTGTCCTGAATCTAGAATCAGAGGATCTGAGCTAGTATCTCCTTTCGGCTGTTTATTCTGAGGCCGGTGTGGTCTTGGACAAGTCCCCCTGCTTTAAAATGAGTGGGTGAATAGATAATCTCACACTCCTCCCAGCTGTCAACCTCATTCTGATTCAACTGACAAACTAGAACGTGGCTAGAAGAGGGAGACTAGAACAGCCAAGGGGCTAGAACTAGAGTCTCATGAGAAGCTCTAGAAGAAACTGGAGCTGTTTAGACTGAAAATGGGAGGGGGAAAACCCCCTTCAGGTGTGAGAAGGGCAGTTAATGGGAGAAGAGATTGGAACTGTTTTTGTAGAATTCCAGAGGACAGAACGTGGACCAATGGAAGGTAGATTCCAGCTCAATACAAGGGAGACTGGGCCAATGATAAGTTAATGAACGAATGGATCATTGATCTCTGGCTGAAAGGCAGCTCCCAACCATCTACTCCATCCAGCTAGGTGGCGCCACAGTGGATAAAGCCCTGGAGCCTTCCTGAGTTAAAATTTGGCCTCAACACTTACTAGCTGTGTGACCTTGGCCAAGTCACATCGCTGTGTTTGCCTCAGTTTCCTCATGTGTCAAATGAGCTGGAGAAGGAAATGGCAAACCACTCCAGTACCTTTGCCAAGAAAAACCCAAATGGGGTCACAAAGAGTTGGGTAAGACTGGGAAAAATGGCTGAACAAACAACAGGGATTAGAGGTAAGAATGCTTAACTTGGGGCCAGAAAGAACTGAGTTAGGATTCTGCTCCAGACACTTATTAGCCAGATTAGTCATTTAACCATTATCTGTCTCTGTTTCCTCATTAAAAACAAACCTTATCTTCCATCTTTGAATCAATACTGTGTGTTGGTTCCAAAGTAGAAGAGCAGTAAGAGCTGGGCAATAGAGGTTAAGTGACTTGCCCAGGGTCACACAGCTATGAAGGGTCTGAGGCCAGATTTGAACCCAGATCCCCCCCCCTGTCTGTCTCTCTCTCAATCCACTGAGCCACCTAGGTGCCCCCTTCACCCCTGCTTCATAGGGTGGTTGTTAGGCTCAACTGAAAAGATCTTTGCGAAACACTCTGTAAACCATATAGATGTTGCTGATCTATGGTTGAAGAATTGGAGGTCCCAGGAAGCTAAATGAGTTGGTTCAGGTCACACAGGAGGGCTTTGACTCTAGGCCTTCTGCCTCCAGGCCAGGGCTCTAAATGACTGCCTTGTTAGGTAATGAACTCCCCATCCATGGGGAGGTGTTCCAGCAGAAGCTGGAAGATTGGCTGTAGAAAGGATTCTGGGAGTGGGCATCCGGATGTTGGCCGGGGGGACCTCTAATAGGGCCCTTTCCAACTCTGAGCTCCAGGAAGCTAGGCAATCCCCTGACTTTTTATGAGAGTCCAGAAATCTTGGCAGGAAAAAGCATACTCACAGTTGCTCCTGGGTCCTGAGATTAAGAGCTCGGTTTGCTGAGCCGGGAGAGGACTTTTTGGGAGACAATGGGGGCTGTGAGGGTGGGGTAGGGGGAGACTCTCCCCAGCTGGGAACTGGGGGACTGTCATAACTCCAGAAGGTGGGCTGCAGCTCAGGGGAGATGGCTGGCTTCCCGTGGAGGGGCATCTGCTGGCCGAAAAGTCCCACCCCTAGATAGTTGGGGTTGGTGATCTCAGTGAAGGTGGAGCCACTGAAATGAGCTCTAGGAGGGAAGGTAGACGTAGACACACACACACACACAGATCTCAGTGTTCTGTGAAGATGCCCACTGCCTCTTGGGTCCCAAGTCCTCCCAGAGCTCCTCAGACTTCTTTGCTCTTTGACCTTCAAGCCCCAGCCCACACCAGAAGGCCACAGAACTCAGAGACTTGCACTAGATTACTCAAAGCCAATGAACAACCCGGGTGGTTTCTGGGTGACCGTATTTGAGTTCTGACTCATTCTCTCCTTCTTTTAGGGAAGGATGGGAGGACTGTCCCACTGGGATGATGACTGATTTCTAGTTAGTATTATTTTTTAATACCCTTACCTTCTGTCTTTAGAAGAGTGGTGAGAGCTAGGCAATTGGGGTTGACTTGTCTAGGGTCACACATAGTTAGGAAGTGTCTGAGGCCAGATTTGAACCCAGGACATCCCTTCTCCAGGCCTGGCACTCTATCCACTGAATCAATTAGCTTCCCCAATTTCCAGTTATTCTTGGGCCCATGATTTCCCCAGGGGAATTCCTAAAGCCAGGTTTTCACCACTATCTGAGCTTCCTCTGCTTTGCTAACCTGCTTCTGGTCACATCCCATTTCTCTCTGTTGATATATACTCAAGAGGAAAGAAAAGTAAATTTTCATTAGAGTCTCCTTGGTCCTCCAAAATCACAGGCTCATCACATCTAGAACCAAATGGAGCCTCACTTATTCCAACAATCTCACTTTACAGTTAAGGAAACTGAGTCACAGTGGTCAGACTTGCCCAAGGTCACAGGTGGCAATACAGGGATTTGAGCCCAGGTCCTCTGACTCCAACCCAGGGCACAGCAGAGAGTGAACCATTCAGCAGATCAAAGTTAGGGAGAAGTGACAATGAAGTCATGCGCCATTTTGAATCAGCCATTTAGACTATTCTCCTTTCCATTAGCAAAGATAATCAAAGGATTTCTGACCAAGAGAAAAGGGACTTCCTTGCTCCTCAACACCCACCCCAGGACTTCCAGTTTACCTAAATACAACCTCTTTCATTGACTTACTAGGATTCCCAAGTGGTTTCCAATTAGCCTCCCCAACAGTTCCTCAGCTCCTTGCCCAAACTTATGCTAACACCATGGTGGCAATGCATCAGAGGGCGGTGGGCTTTGGGAGCCTGAGGGAGCCGTTAGTCAGTCAACAAGAATTTACTAACAACAAGCCCTTACTGTGTTGGATGTGAACAGAGAGGTGAAAAAGATGAGGACCAAGAAGGTCAGAAAAGCTTTGGTAAGTAAGAGATCCCTGGCAACTTTCAGTAAGGAATTTCAATTGGATGCTGAAGTTTAGAAGAGAGTGGGGCGGGGTGGGGAAGAACCAATCATTGGTGGCCTTCCAAGAGGTTAGCCATGGAAGGAAGGAGAGAGAGTGGGACAATGGCTAGGGAGAATGATAGTTGGATCACTTATTTTTTTAAAGATGGGCACATGAGTGTATTTATAGGCAACAGGGAAATAGCCAGTGGATGGGAAGAGACTGCAGAATAATAGTGAGCGATGGATGGAGTGCTTCTTGAGCTCAGGAGTTCTGAGGTACATACAGGGGACCATGTAACCCTCCTGGCTGCATTGTTTGGCATCAATATGGTAAATCTCTAAGAGTTCAGGGTAAGGTAGGCACCCGGTCTCCTAAGGAGCTAGAACTGGCCCAGTTCAGAAATGGAGCAGGTCAAAGTTTCCATCACGAACAGTGATGAGATTGGGTCTGAATAGCCCCAGCATGTCCAATCTGGGTGAGATGGGGAGACTTGAGCTTTAAAAACAATCATAATAAGTAATTTTTAACAAGAATAGTGAGATGTGTGACCCTGGGCAAGTCACTTGACCCCCATCGCCTAGCCCTGACCACTCTTCTGCCTTGGAACCAAAGCACAGTATTGATCCTAAGACGGAAGGTGAGAGTTAAAAAAAGGGTAGTAAGATAATGGGAATGATAGAGGAGAAGATGGGTGGAATCATGGACATGTGAGAAGAGTTTGCCATTATAAAGAGAAAGGGCACCTTTTCTTGAAAGACAGATGTGAAAGAGGCAATGGAGATGGGCACCTGAGTGAGAGGAGAAGAGGAAGAGAGGGGGATTTTGGTGGTCCTCAATGGAGAGGGCAGGGGGATCATAAGAGACATAAGATCGTGGGATGTTGTGGGATATCATGGGAAAGTGAATCAGTTAGGGAGGTGTCTGCTTTCCTCAGGACCTCTTCCTTTAGGCCGCCTCTAGCTTCTCACAGGTCCTGAATCCTAGCCCACACCAGTTTCCCAGGCTATTCTACACTAGGTGCTCACATCCATGACCTACCTGGAGGAACACTCCCACTGCTTGATGGGGTCATGACTGATGAGACTCTTCAGGGACTTCTGCCCAGAGGCCTCATCTCGCTCTATCTTCACAAAGTCTGGAAGAAAAGGGTTAAAAGAACAAATGAGACTTGGCCACAGAGTCCTTGGCTCTTCTGCTACCCCCTAATACACGCCATTATTAGGGTTCTGAGCCCCTTTCCCAATGGCGTTGTCTTGACAACAGATACAACTTGGCCCATTGCTCTCACTTGCTGAAGGGGAAGGCAAGCCTTGTTTCTCTAAGGGCATCTTTCCTGGCATGAAGGCCTCTGAAGAGGTGGGTTAGCAGCCCTGAGATGCCAGAGCCATATGAGAACCCAGCCTGGTCCATCCAAGCCGCTGCCCAACGAAGGGCCAAGTTCTGCTAGAGCACAAGTCATACTTGGGTGCCCGCTGCTAAAGATCCGTGACAAACGCAAATTCAAATCTCTTTCAAAGCATCCCAGCTTGAGAGAAACGAGAAAACATTAGACAATCCAATGGCAATAAGTGTGTTTCACAGCCTTTGCCTCCATAATCAAGGGAGCAATTACTCTCTAAACGGATCAATATAGTTTTCTAAAATGTGGTATGAGCGAATGTAGTTTCCTTTTCCATCACAGTCATTACTGGAAACACCCTCCCCATCCCTGATCTCTTGCTTGGTATATCCTGTGCTATTTGACTCTGTTCTAACACAGGACAGTGGGACTCTGCTAAATTTGGCATTCAAAAACCAGGGTTCAAATTCCAGGCCTCCCATTTATTACCCTGGGCAAGTCACAGCCTCTCTGGACCTCTTTTCAGCATCTGTGAAATGAGGGGCTTAGACGAGGTGGCTGTTGAAGTCATTTCCAGCTCTAAAGCTGTCATTGTATTTCATTCATCTCCTCCTCCCCATGCTTTCTCTAGTCTATCCTAGTCTCTATGAAGTGGAGGGATGTCTTGGCAGAAAAATGTTTTGACTTTACTAAGGTAAACTACACTTGTGTCAGTTTCACAGTAGCAACCCTCCTGATGAGGAAGACATCCCAGTCCCCAAGGCCCATCTCTGCCTTACCATAGAGCCTTTCTCTCTTCTTCCCTTGGGAGGTCTGCAGCTTAATCTCTCCTCGGAAGTGACCCATCATCTCTCCATGGTGAGTGAGTGCGGTATAGATGGGGACCAAGGACTCAATGGCTTCAGATCTCAAAGCAATGCAGCCTTCGCCTGAAGGGAGAGATGTTAAACTGAAGCGAAGATTCCAGTCATTTCCATGGAAGGCAAGAAAACCTTTTGTCCTCCATGTTACTGAAGAGCAAGTTAGAATGAAGTAGGGGTGGGGAGCAGGGCCAGGGCTTTGGCCTTTAGAGCTTATATGTCACTCTTCAGATAGGCATAATTCTTTTCTTTTCTTTTTTTTTAACCCTTACCTTTGGTCTTAGAATCAATACTGTGTACTAGTTCCAAGGCAGAAGAGCAGTAAGGCCTGGGCAATGGGGGTTAAGTGACTTGCCCAGGGTCACCCAGCTAGGAAGGCCACATCTAAACTTAGGACCACCAGTCTCTAGGTCTGGCTCTCAATCCACTGAGCCACCCAGCTTCCCCTCATAGCCACATCTCTTGAGCAAAAGTCAAACTCCATTTCTTCTGGCACACAAGCCCATCTCTGACCATTCCTGAGAGAAAAAAAGCTTCTTTCCAATGGTGAAGGCCTGATTGGATGCCCTCCAAACTCAGATGTGAAATAGCATCAAATGGGAAAATAGCTCTCTCCCAAAGTCACAGTTTCTAAGGATCTTACACAGGAAACCAAACAAATAAGCTAAAAATGAACAAGGCTGGGGAACGAGCGAGGAGCTCAGCAGGGGACAGACATTTCTTGAGAGAAGCAAGCTTTGAAATGAGACTCAACATCAGAAAGGACGTGGAGCCAAAACGGGAATCACAGAGTTTTAGAGTTGGGCGAGACCTCAGCAGACCCCCAAAGAACCTCCACTAAACCCAACAAGTGGGCAAACAAGCTTCTGCTTGAAGCTCCTCCTGAATGCCACCTACCTCCTACTTCCCACCTCGTTGCCTTTGGGCACCTTCTTCCTTTTGCTCCTACTTTGGGCCTCTAAATTAATAAAATTTGGACCTTAAATTAATATATAGCAGTCTTTTAAAGTGATTTCCTTGTCACAGGGGCCAAGCAGAAGAGGGGAGCTTTGATTGAGCTCAGTGCTTAAACTCACCTAAGCTTTCTCTGGATTCAGCTCAGCCATCTAGCGGCTTAGCTGTCCCTTCCATCTTGGTGCCAATTGCTTGCCATCGATCTGGGTCACTGACAAGACTATTAACGACCCAGGGCCAAATCCAGGCCCCCAGGGCTTGCCAAGCTGGCACTGATCCACCAACAACTCATCCAAAGCTGTCCTCTTCCCTGTACTCTCTTCTAGCCCTTTCTCTCCATCTTTTCCCCAAGAAGAGCACGATAACATTATCAAGTGCTGGACGCCAACCTTGGTAGATGTTTTCCACAGCAGCTTCTTTATTTAGCATTTTAGGAACGGGGTGGGGGGTGGGGCTCCCCTAAAGGAGATGAAGTTAGCTTGGTAGGACTCCTTCTTCTTAATAGAGTCGCATTGGCTGTGGTTCTTCATCTCTGAAGATGAAGATTTTATTTTATATTTATTTTATTTTTAAAAATAGACCATTACCTTCCATCATAGGATAAGCCTTGATTTTAAGGCAGAGGAACAGCGATGGTTAGGCTATGGGAGTTAAGTGACTTGCTCAGGGTCATACAGAAGTATTTGAGGCCACATTTGAACCCAGGACCTCCTATCTCAAAGCATGACTCTTTATCCACTGGGCAATCTAGCTACTCTGAGAACCCTTGCTTTCTGTTCCATAACAATTCTCAGACAGAAGGGCAAGTGCTAGGCAAATGGGGTTAAGTGATTTGTCCAGCATCACATAAGATGTTTCTGAGATCAGATTTGAACCCAGGTTCTCCCAACTCCAGGCCTGCCTCTCTATCCATTGTGCTACCTAGCTGCCCCTACTTAATTCTTGTTGTTCAGTTGTGTTCACTCTTTGTGACTCAATTTGGGGTTTTCTTTGCAAAGATCCTGAAGTGGTTTGCCATTTCCTTCTCCAGTTCATTTTACAGAAGAGAAAAATGAGGCAGATAAGGTTAAATGACTTGCCCAGGGTCACAGATTTGAATCTAGGACCTCAGGTCTGGACTAGAGGTACAGCTGTACCAACACATTGCTTCTCTTCTCTTCTCTTCTCTTCTCTTCTCTTCTCTTCTCTTCTCTTCTCTTCTCTTCTCTTCTCTTCTCTTCTCTTCTCTTCTCTTCTCTTCTCTTCTCTTCTCTTCTCTTCTCTTCTCTTTTCAGCCCTTACCTTCTGTCTTAGAATCAATACTATGTATTTGTTCTAAGGCAGAAGAGTGGTAAGGGCTAGGCAATAGGGGTTAAGTGACTTGCCCAGGGTCACACAGCTGGGAAGTGTCTGAGGTCACATTTGAACCCAGGACCTCCCATCTCTGGGCCTGGCTCTCAATGCACCAAGCCACCCAGCTGCCCCCCATATTGATTCTTTTTAATCAGGGCTTCAATAGCCATCTCATTCTAGATGTTCCTTGGCATCAGAGTCCTGTTCATTGGCCTGTTTTCAGACTCTAGTCCTAGCCCTCTTTTGCAAACCAAGATGAGTGCCCTTCCCCAGTACTTTGCCACTCTCCCAGGTTCCACACTCTTCCTGATCCCGTGGGCAGTGGCTCAGCAGTCATGCCCCACAGCTCCTTTGGAATTGAAGGATGGGCTTCACCTGAGTCAGGTCCCTTGAAATCCTGCAGGTAGTCCATTCTTCTCAGGGGGTCCAGCACACAGAGAAAGTGAAGCTGGATGTGGGAGGAGTGGGTTGAAGATACTAATAGCAGACAATTATCTGGTACTTAGAGGTTCACAAAAAGCTTTCCCTGCCGTCTCTCATTTGGGCCTCTCTGAGGGAGGTACTAGGAGTATTATTAGCCTTGTTCTTAGATGGGAGAACTGAGGATCAGAGAACTAAAGGCTGTACCTGGGTCACACAGTTAGCCAGTGGCAATGCTGTGACTCAAGCCCAATATTTGTGACTAAGTCCAGCAAGCTCTGCTCTCCACTTCCCCGTGGTCCATCACCATGGTTACCGGGTTATTTATGGCTCCCAGAGCTTCTGTAGCACTTCATTACCAACCTCTTTCCTCACCACAAGCCTCAGAGCCAAGCAGGGCAAGCTTTAGCATCCTCCTTTTACAGATGAGGAAACCAAGGTTTGGAGAGGCAAAGCCACAGCAAGGAAGGCTTAGAGCCAAGGCCTGAGGCCAGCTCCTCCATACTCCAAATCCAGGTCCCTTTTCAAAGCTTTGTACTGACATTTAAAAATAAGAAACAGAAGAAACAAGAGAGGATCCCAGCAAGAGAGAGCTGAGACTTAACTCTGAAGACCAGAATGCTAAGTTCACTTTCCCCCATTAGGCTGCAAGTTCCCTGGGGGCAGAACTGTTCTGTCTTTCTTAGTATCCCCAGCTTTTAGCCGGCACACAGTAAATGCTTGATGAGTGTTTGTTGACTAAATGGAATGCGGAGATGCAGAGAGTTAGCTCCTGAACTGGTCACTGACAGAATCAACCAAATGGGCAGAGAATGGGACAGAGAATCCACAATGGACAGCTCCCATTTCTAAATGCTTTAGGGCTGGCTATAGGGAAGACCTCTCTTCTATCAGCCTCATTAGGCACAAAGGTCATTCCTGACTCTAGCTGATCATCTCCTTTGGGTAATCCAACCACCATTATTTCCCTACTCCAGCTACCCCCCCCCAACTGTTTCCCCCTCAGTCATCTCGTCCTCATCCTTGAGCTTTGGCAAGCAGGAAAGCCAGACACGAGCGGATGGAAAGTGAAGTAGTGACTAGATTTGAAGCCAGAAGACTTGGGTAGAAGCCTTGGCTATAATTCCCTACCCAGCTCCCCCGGAGGCTCTTCTAGACCTTGGCTGCCCAATAGGCATGGCCAAACACAAGACACCCATAACCAACGATCTCTTATTGCCACATCTGGTGCTCTTTTCTTAGTGTTTGCCCTTTTCCATGATTCTGCAGCATCTAATAATGTTGATTGCTCTCTCCTGGATTCTTTCTCTTCTTTGGCTTTTTGTGAAACCACCATCTTGGTTTTACTCCTGCTTCTCTGACTGCTCCTTTTCAGTCTCTGTTGCTGTTTCATCATCCAGATCACACATCCGAACCCTGAGTGTGTTGTGTGTATCTCAAGAGCCGGTCCTCCTCCTCCATCACCTCTCTTGCTTGGTAAGCTAATCAGCTTCTATGAGCTTCATGACCATTTGTCTGTTGATTATATCCAGAGTTCTAGATCCATCCATCGTCTTTCTCCTAAGCTCTAATCCCATATCACCTATTGGGCATTATAGATTGGAGGTACCAAAGACATGTCCATAACAGAGCTCATGGCCTTCCCACCCTCCCTTTCACTTCCTTAGGTCTCTTGAGGGAGACACTGTCCTCCAAATCTCAGGTTTGTAACCACAGCATCATCTTCATCCTCACTACTGTAAGGGTAAAAAGAAGGGAGAGAAAAGGGGTGCTAGGAGAGACAAGTCTGCCTACTCGAGCCCCAGCAAAAGGCACCCCCCCACTCCAGTCCAGTGTGGGATCAGCCCATTTATAGGCCAACCCAAGCCAGGACATAAGAAAAGGGAACCCTGGGAAGAGTAGAGAATGCTGGGGGATGAAGTCCCCTGGGGTACAACATTTTAAAGCACACATTCCCCCACTGGGAGACCAGTTTCCCCAGTGGATCATTTTCAACATAACCAACTTATAGCTCTAAAGATTTTTAACTAAAGGTACATACAGTATTGCAACTTCTAAGGAGAAATTACAATAATTTGGTGATAAGAGGGAAAGAAAGAGAAAAAGAGCCAAAGACATATCTAGTCAGTTGCCAGATGCTACATTTCTAACTTTATTACATCTCTGCTTTCCACCTTCTTCTGTCTATTTATACAGCAAAGGCCCTAATTCAGGCTTTAATCGCCTCTGCTCTGGACAACTGCAGCAGCCCTTTATCTGGTCTTTCTGCCTTAAATCTCCCCATTCTCTCACCATCCTTCCATAGGGCTTCTAAAGTGGTTTTCCTAAAGTCCATTTCTGAACAAGTCACTCTCATACTCTACAAACTGCAGTGGCTCCCTATTGCCTTCAGATTCAACTGTAAACTGCTGATTTGGTTTTCAAAGGCCTAAGGGGAACTGATCCCCACCCAACCCCTCTTTTTGCTGACTGGCCTTTTTCTGTTCTTAGACCTGACATCTCATATCCTTTGTATAAGCCTGAAAAGCACTCCCTCATTCCTTCAGTATCTAAGAAAGCCTGGTTTCCTTCAAATACCAGCTCAGGCACTACTTCAGTATTTTTGAGACCTTTGAGACCCCCTACCAGCTACTTCAATAAGTGCTCCTCTGTTTGAACGCCTTTCTCCTGCCCCCTGGGGGAGGGAATGGGTGCAAGTGTCCCCCTCCTCCTTCTAGACAGGCCAGGGAAGTTCAGTCATTGAAAAGCATGTCCAGAGCTATCCATTTATCTCAATTTTGCATCTGGTTTGTATATAATTCATATATGCTTATATGATTATAATAGTCAAGTCATAGAGTATTTATTGGGGGTAGCTAGTTGGCTCAAGTCTAGAGATAGGAGCTTCTGGGTTCAAAACTGACCTCAGACACTTTCTAGCTGTGTGACCCTGGGCAAGTCACTTGACCCCTATTGCCTAGCCCTTACTGCTCTTCTGCCTTGGAACCAAACCACAGTATTGGTTCCAAGATGGAAGGTAAGACTTTTAAAGAAAAAAAGAAAATGAATAATATGGAAATATGTTTTGCATTATTATATATATAACCCAGATTGAATTGTTCATCAGCTCCAGGAGCAGGGAGGGAAGAAAGGCAGGAGACAATTTGGATCATATTAAAATAAAAAAAAAATAAAAGAATTAAGTGGGATCAGGAAAGGCTTCTTGTGGAAGATGGGATTTTAGGTGGGGCTTGGAGGAAGCCAGGAGATGGAGAGAAGCAGCATTTCCAGGCAGAGGGAGTTGGGAGATGGAGTTTATTGTGCCAGGAACAAAGGAGGCTCTAGAATGTCTTTAACAGAAGAGAAGCTTCCTGAGGGCAGGGAAGGCCATTTTTTGATTGTATCTCAAGTCTCTCCCACAGAATAGGCTCTTAATAAATTATTACCCGACTGGCTGGCTCTGGACATGCTTTTCAATGACTGAACTTCCCTGGCCTGTCTAGAAGGAGGAGGGGGACACTTGCACCCATTCCCTCCCCCAGGGGGCAGGAGAAAGGCGTTCAAACAGAGGAGCACTTATTGAAGGCTCAGGAGAGAATCCTCTGCAAACCTCAAAGCCCCAAATAAATGTCAGCTGCTATTCTTATCTAAGCAGAGGAAGGGGAGGATTCTGACAGCAGGGTTTTTCCCTGACTGCAGGGTACAAGGCAGAAAGGGAGGCTGGGGAGGAGGTGCCCAAGCAGCATGTGAAGCCTGGGGATAACAGAGACAGAAGGCTGGCTCCTGAGCTTCAGAACATGCCCCTTCTGGGTGAGGGTCCAGGGGGCACTGCAGGGCTGCTGAGATGTTCTGGGTGGTCCCACCTTGGGGTGGCCTCTGCTCCTCACAGAAAACGAGAGCCCCTTCTCTGTTCCAGTCCCAGGTGGACAAGGACACATTTCTGATTGAGGTTACAGATCAGATAAACCACACAGGCCCCTAGGGCGGAGGCTGTCACACCTCTGCAGTTCAGAGAGCCTGCCAGTCATCTCCAGAGGAATACTGGCTGACGCAGAGCACTTTACAGACGTGATCTCATTTGAACCACACGACAGTCTGGGGGAGGGGGAGGTTCGTGGAACTGCAGGGCTTAAGCTGGAGAGGACCTTAGAGTCTCCTTACCTTCTCTTTTAGTATCAACTCTAAGACAAAAGATTGGCAAGGGCTAGCCAAGTGGGGTTAAGTGACTCGCCCAGGATCACACAGCTAGGACATGTCTGAGGCCATATTTGAACCCAGAACTTCCCATCTCTAGGCCTGGCTCTCAATCCGCTGAGCCACCTGTCTGCCTCTAACACCCTCATTGTACAGATGAGGTACAAAGCAGTTGAATGACATACTCAGGGTCATACAGTAGGTGTCTGACGTAGGATCTGAATCCAAGTCACCCTCCTGTCTAAATTCTGCCCTCTTACCACTCCAACACTACCTCTCAAAGGGATTCAAACCTAGATCTCTTGTTTACCAGACAGGTGGCTCCTGTGACTTTTTTATCAGTGTCTGGGAAAGACTCAAACAAAACCCCTTGGACTTGTAGTTAGCCAGGATGGTAGATTTAGAGATGGAGGGGACCTTCTGGGCCTCTAGTCTAATCTCCTCATTTTATAGATCTGAGACCTGGGCATAATGTCAAGGGACTTGCCTAAGGTCACCCAGGGAGGACATTTCAGAGACAGGGATTCAAAAGCCCCCGAGTTCAAATCTTGCCTTTTCCTTCTACTACTTTTGTAACCTTGATCAAGGAGATTCTATACATGCATTGGACCATGCGATCTCTAAGGAGCTTCCAACTTGTATCCTCTGACTTTCTGAACTTAAGTAAAAGGGATAGAGAATAGCAACCAAAGAGAAAGGGTTTACATATGCAGTGTAGTATAGGGGAAAACTCTGCTGCCTCCTCCAGGGTCCTGTGAAGATGGGATTAACTCTCCCTTTGCCTACTTTTAGATTTAACCACCAGAAGCGGATATACTCCCACTTTACGCTTAAGTGGGGAAAGGTCTGCAACCTGAGTGCTAAAGTGGGTGTCAGCTCAGAAAGAACTGACTTAGGACCAGGCAGTCCCAAGAAAATTTAAAAACTACAATTGGTCCCTGTAAAGCAGGGGGAAGGCACAGGAAGTGACAAAAAGGGTCTTTAAAAGTGATTGCAACTTCATGTGAGGTTGTTTGAGCTCTTTTGAGGTTGTGAAGGCTGGTGGAGGATCATTTGGTGAGACTGCTCTTTCCTTTGGATTGGTGAGTGGAAAAAGCTGACCTTCCTTTCCTGACTTCTGGAGAGATTAACTCCCTCTTGGAGGCTGCATGGGTGATACCTCCAGTTGGGCTTCTGGAGCCCCACTGTAGCAGATATTTAGCTCATTAAGCTACATTCCTTACTCTACCCTCTTTCTCATTTCTCTACCTTACTCTTTTCTTCTATTTTGTAAATAAAAGTACTATAAAGTCATTTTGACTTGAGATATATTCATTTCGGCAACCACATTTCTCTTATATTTAGTTCAACCTTAATTTTTAACCCTTATAGTCCAAAGACCACCAAAGGGTGAGGAAGAGTGTGGCGAAGTGGCAAAGGGTATGTCTCCTCCACAAAGACAGATCCCAGCCTCCCAAGTGGCACCTCACCTCCTAGACCACCTTCCTTGTGGTCACTCACCATAGGATTCATCACTGTCTGAAGACTTGATGCTGATGAGGATGTGCTGGTCCAACAGGTACTCTGGGTCAGAAATAATGGGGGTCAACTGCAAGCAAAGACAAGTGGACAGGATAAGTCTGAGGAGGAAGGGGCAGAGCCATGAGGCTTTCCCACAGAGTTCTGACTATCCATGAGAACTAGAATCCTCCACTCCCTCACTCCTGGGCAGTAGCAAGGGCCTCCTGCTGAGAGTTTCCAGGTGGAAGAGCTGATGGTGGAATACAAAAGAAAAAATCTGGATTTGGAATCAGAGATGGTGGTTCTGTCAGTTGATTCCTATTTTTTGTGACCCCATTTGGGGGTTTTCTTGGCGAAGAGAATGGGGTTCTTTGTCATTTCCCTTTCCACCTCATTTGACAGAAGAGGAAACTGAGGCAGAGTTAAATGACTTGCCCAGGGACTCACGACTAGGAAGCATCTGAGTTCAGATTTGAACTCAGATCTTCCTGACCCCAGGTATAATGCACTATCCATTGTGCCACCCAGCTGCCTTGACTTCTAGTGTTTGCCAATTTCTGAGATGTAAATACTCCAACTGGAAAATTTAACAATTGGCTTTCTAGCAGTTTTGAGTTGTTTCTGGCACCCCCTGGCTGTGGGGAAATAGGTGGGGGGGGGTCTTTCCTTCATCACCTCATAACAGTCTCCTTTGGTCAGAAATGCTAGGGATTGGAGGGCTTTCGTATGGTTAGACTTGGACACAGTGCTGCATCTTGAACCTATTAGGTATTCTGTAACTGTTGGAATGGATTGAATTGAAAATTTACAGAAATGTATTGTAGCCTAGATGCGATGGGTACAGCTACGTCTCTCTGGGGCCCCGTCTGGTTCTTCCCATTGTGGCCGCTGGCTCGCCAGTTCTCCTGCCCCTTGAGTCTGGGACCTCCCTCCTGAACATCAGTGGCATTTGTCTAGTATTCACTTAAACGTGTGAGTGGCGCTTCCCCCCAGAGAATGTTATGTTCCCTGAGAAGATGGACCATTTCCTTTTACCTTGGCATCCCAGGCTCTTAGCACAGTGCCCAGAGGCCCATTGTAGCCAACAAATTCATGCTGAGCGTGACCTTACATGTATAAAGTGGAAGCCACATGTATAAGGCATAAGCACCGTGTATAACATAACTTACATGCACAACACACAACCACAAGAACAAGTGGTTCCTGTTGTCATGTTTACATGCAAAACACACATGTAACTCACATGTATAAATGTAATTCACATGTTATCATGCTATTTGCCTTCTCCACGGGTGAGAAAAGGGGCTGCAGGGAGGGAAAGAATTTGGTAATCAATTTTTAAAACGCTTAAAATAAATACATAACGAGTCAAATTCAGCTGAAAATGGAAGCCCGGAGAGGGATGGGCTGTGTGATCGCCCATCAAAGTGGTGGCCTCAGAGCTTCGCAGAAGGGCCTGGGCTTAGTGGAAGACGACGACATTCCTGCTCTGCCCCCAGGGATCACAGCGGGCACTAACTGAAGTGGCGAGGGAAGGAGAATTCGGGTCTCAGCAAACGCCTCTAAAACCCAGCTCCCGGCTGTGCCATCGGCCTGTGTGGGCTGGAAGGACAGCCCGACGGGAGGGTCTGTGGACTAGCTCAGGCTGAGCTTTAAAAACGTGCATAGCTACACTCTTGGGGTTCTTGGAAGTTTGCCTGGAATCTACCCACAAATACCCATTTGTAATTAAAAGCTTACTCTGTGGGCAGCTAGGTGGCGCTGTGAATAGAGTCAGTAAGGCTCCTACTTCCTGGGTTCAAATCTAACCTCAGCCCCTTAATAGCTGTGTGACTCTGAACAAGTCATTTAACTCTGTGGGCCTCAGTTTCCTCATCTGTAAAATGAGCTGGAGAGGGAAATGGCAAAGCACTCTAGTATTTCTGCCAAGAAAACCCCAAATGGGGCCCCAAAGAGTTGGCCGTGATTGAAATGACTGAACGACAACAAAGGTGTCCTTTGGTTCTCGGAGGAGATTCTGTGATGAAGAAACGTTGGCCGGATTGAGGTCTGAATTTGATTTCCTGGAACCCACCTCAGCCCAGAAACCACTCCGCCGGCCTGCTCGGGAGAGTCGGCCTCTCAGCGGAGGCAGGGGCTGACGGAGACGGCTCATTGGCCCAACCGCTTAGCTGAGCCGGCCTGTCCCTCAGCCTGCTAGGGCTGCGGGGAGGGGGCGCAAGTTCTCTTTGAAGCCTTCCTGGCTCCTTCCCCGGGCCCAGGAGAGCCGATCCGGAGCCACTTTCTCCTTTTGAACTTCGCCTCACTCCCACATTGCCAGGAAGGCGGAAGCAGCTCCATCTCCCTCCCCGCAAAGTAATCCCAAACTGACTAATCCCTGGCTCTGTGGCCCCCAAGGCGGGAGCAAAGGCTGCAAAGAGGACTGATTTAGCCCTGGAATGCCCAGTCCGAAGGTTTTCCATTCACACCCCACCTCTCCCTCCCCCCCATTTTACCCTTATAAGGGCCACATTTTCCGCTTACTTTCAACTCCCAAACAAGACTCAGGCAGCCTTCTCTAGCCTTCCCTTTCAGCCAAGTCTAGGGGGAAGAGCCTCAGCCAGGGAGGCAGGGGGATTCGAGCCTGCATTCTTGTTTGGAACTACCTTTGTACTGACAAAGCCCTTTCTCTCACTGGTCTCTGTCCTCATCTAGAAACTGAGTGATTGCTTAAGATCTATTCTAAACTCTCCTCCCTGTCTGTCTGTCTGTCTGTCCTCCCTTTCCCTCCCCCTCTCCCTCTCCCCTCTTTCCTTCACTCTCTCCCTCTCTCCCCCTCTCCTCCCCTCTTTCCTTCTCTCTCTGACTCCTTCCCTCTCTCTCTGACTCCCTCCCTCTCTCTCTTCTCTCTCCTTCTCCCTCCCCCGTCTCTCTCCCTTTTTCTCTCCCCTTCTCCCTCTCCCCTCTCTTTTCTTTTTCTCTCCCTCTCCCTCCTTCCCTCTCTCCTCCCTCTCCTTCTCCCTCTCTTCCTCTCACCCTCCCACCCTCTCTCCCCTTCCTTTGCCCCCTCTTAGTGGAGTCAGGAAAACTCTACTTCCTGAGTTTGAATCCAGCCTCAGGCACTTAATAGCTGTGTGACCCTGAGCAAGTCATTTAACATTGCTTGCTTTATTTTCCTCATCAGTAAAATGAGCTGGAGAAGGAAATGGGAAACCACCCCAGTACCTTTGTCACGAAAACTCCAACTGGGGCCACAAAGAGTTGGACACAACGGAAAAATTAGTGAACAACATCAGCCTCATGGCTCCAAGTCCCTCTTGGTGTCACTTAATTTCCATGAGCTCATGAGCTAATGGCCTACAGGTGTGGCCCCACAGAGTACCTTGAATGTGGGGTCACTGGCTTTTGGGGACCCCATTCTCCAAATGGTCCATGTTTACTCTATCCGATTTCATCCTGTTCTGCCAAATGAAGACGCCTCCCTCCCCCTGCCAGTCACCTTTGGAAGGTCATCAGCAAACTTCACCACCAGCTCCCCTTCAGTGCCTTCCTCATTTTCTCCTTCCTGGCTCTTCACAAAACCTGGGAAGAAGAGAGGCAGGGTGAGGACCTGGCAAGCAACACTCCCCACCAGGCACTGTGTCTGACTATGTCAGGATGCATTTCTTTGGAGGGGTGGGGGTGGGGGGAATCTGAGGCGCTGCCCTTCTGGCCCTATTCCCATGGGGACTCAGTTGGGAGCTCTTCAACAAGGACCATCTGATTATTTTTAGGAAATCGATTCTCCCTCCTCCCCTTCCCCCACTTCTCAACAAAACTGCCTCTGGAGGAATCATCACATCCATGGACAAGATATGAGGAACATGACAGCCAGCTCTTCCCACAGCCACTCAATATAGCACCCTTTGGAAATTCTAATTTAAGCCTCCTAATATGCCGTTTCCATAGTAATCTATGCAAATGTCTATATACTTTATTAAAGTGTGCCCGCACCCGCACATGTACACGCAACCACATTGTTTTTATAGCTCTCTTTGACATAGTGGTGGGCCAGGGGCCATGAGCTCTGAGCAGGGAAATGACGTTGGAGGGGATGGTCATTTAGCTCACTGGGAGGATGGAGGACCAGCTGAAGCCCACAGGGAGGGAGCAGGGAGATTTTCAGGCCTGGCACTCTCTCCAGATGGGCCAGCTTTAGTGTTGGCAGCACAGATGTGCAACCCCCTCCCCACGAGCACTCTCACACATCCCTTTGGGAAATATCTCAGCTCAGCACCTCTGAACACACCCTTTTTCTCTGGGGAAGCTTCTTTCCTTCCTTCTGTCCATCATTGGAATTTCCCCCTCCTTCCCTCCTTCCTTCTATTCTTTCTTCCTACCTTCCTCCATTCCTCCCTCCCTTCCTTCTTCTATTCTTTCTTCCTTCCTTCCCTACTTCCCTCCTTCCTTCTATTCTTTCTTCCTTCCTTCCTCCATTCCTCCCTCCCTTCCTTCTTCTGTTCTTTCTTCCTTCCATCCTTCCTTTCCTTTCTTCAATTCTTTCTTCCTTCCCTTCCTCCTTCCTTCCTTCCTTCCTTCCTTCCTTCCTTCCTTCCTTCCTTCCTTCCCTTCCTTCTATCCTTCCTTCTATTCTTTCTTCCTTCCTTCCTCCATTCCTCCCTTCCTTTTTCTATTCTTTCTTCCTTCCATCCCTCCTTTCCTTTCTTCAATTCTTTCTTCCTTCCCTTCCTCTTTCCTTCCTTCCTTCCTTCCTTCCTTCCTTCCTTCCTTCCTTCCTTCCTTCCTTCCTTCCTTCCTTCCTTCCTTCCTTCCTTCCTTCCTTCCTTCCTTCCTTCCTTCCTTTCTTCCTTCCTTCCTTCCTTCCTTCCTTCTTTCCTTCCTTCCTTCCTTCCTTCCTTCCTTCCTTCCTTCCTTCCTTCCTTCCTTCCTTCCTTCCTTCCTTCCTTCCTTCCTTCCTTCCTTCCTTCCTTCCTTCCTTCCTTCCTTCCTTCCTTCCTTCCTCATCCCCCCCCCCCCAATGAACAGAATTGGAAACCATACTGTTCTACTCTTCCTAATGAAACAGCCTCAGATGGGAATGGCTAGAAATGCCCCCACCCCACCCCCAGGTGTTTCCCCACACGGATTTCTTCAGATGTTAAGAGCTGAAGGGAGAAGGCGGTACCCATGGGTAGGTGTGTGGCTTGGGATCAGCCCACGCCAGAAGTGTATTCTGATGCTGCTGGCAAGGCCACAGAGTAACCCTTTTCTTAGTTTGTCCAGGAAAAGGGAGGCTGAGAGGGAGAGGCTGGCCCCGGCCCTCTGCTATTTGGAATTGCACTCTTCTGATCCCCAGAAACCACTTGAAGCTCCACTTGGTGCATCTGCCCTGTGGGGGGGGTGGTGGTGGTGGTGGGGGCTAATCTTTTTGGTGCTTTTAGCAATCTGGTGAAAACTCTGAAGCCCTTCTCAGAACAATTTTTTCAAATGCACAACATAAATAGGTGAGGCTACATCCTGAGATAGTAACCCAGATCAGTCCCAGAACTCTCCACCCCCCTAAGAGCCCCTGCCCAAGGGGAGAGAGCCCCCTCCCCCACTCTGAGAGCTAGAGAAGCGGAGTCACCCTTGGAATGAGAGGCCCCCAGAGATCATGCCATGATTAGCTAGCTCTTCCCCCTGCAAAAACAAGGCTCTTCCATGTGAGGGCAGCGTCGGAAGGTATCTCCTGGAGGCCACAGTGATTTCTAAATCGGATCAAACAGCCTAGAACCCCAGCATCAATGGAGGCTACCAGCTAGCTTCGGCTAGGAGCCAACCACTTTCCCCCCAACTCTCTGCTTCTCGGAGGGAGGAGAGATGCCTGGAGGGAAGTGGCGATGCCCTTACTTTCTAGGCAGCTGGAATGGAACTCCAGGTAGAATTTTGTCTGTGACTTTGTCTTCAAGGTGGCATAGCAGTTCAGAAACTCGATTTGTCCTTGAGAGTCCACATTCCCGGGACCTAGAAGTGGAGAGAAGGCAGTCCAAGCAAACTCCATTGAGTGCCTACCATGGACCAGGCACCAGGCCAAGTACTAGAGACACAAAGACAAAGGAACCAACATGGACTCCCAAGGAGCTTCCACTGCCCAGAGAAGTTAGAGTAAGTGTAACCCCCTGGCCAGGGCTCCACATCCAGGAGTGGTTTAATTCCATTAAGTATTGAGAGGCAAATTTCATTGAATTTAGGAACAGAAAGGACCTAGACATCAAAAAATCTGGGAAGTGTCTGAGGTGAGATTTGAATCCAGGACCTCCCATCTCTAGGTTTGGTTCTCAATCCATTGAGCCAACCAGCTGCCCCCTTAACTAAATTATTTGTGCCATTCTTCTGCCTTGGAACCCATGATTAATATCTATTCTAAAACAGAAAGCAAGGGTTTTCAAAAACAAAAAGAAAAAACCCAATGCAGCTGTGTAAGTGGCTTATGGATAGAGCAATGGACTCGAGTTCAAACCCTGCCTCCATGACACTGGACAGGTCACTTTAGTCTATCTGCTTCAATTTCCTGACCTGTAAAAATGAGTCATAATAGTACCTACCTCCTAGGGCTGTTGTGAGAATAAAATGAGATAGAATTTGACATTGTACTAGAAACACTAGCAGTAGCAATTAGAGAAGATAAAGAAATTGAAGGCATCAGAATAGGCAAGGAGGAGACCAAGTTATCACTCTTTGCGGATGACATGATGGTCTACTTAAAGAATCCTAGAGATTCAACCAAAAAGCTAATTGAAATAATCAACAACTTTAGCAAAGTTGCAGGATACAAAATAAACCCACATAAGTCATCAGCTTTTCTATATATCTCCAACACAGCTCAGCAGCAAGAACTAGAAAGAGAAATCCCATTCAAAATCACCTTAGACAAAATAAAATACCTAGGAATCTATCTCCCAAGACAAACACAGGAACTATATGAACACAACTACAAAACACTCGCCACACAACTAAAACTAGACTTGAACAATTGGAAAAACATTAACTGCTCATGGATAGGACGAGCCAATATAATAAAAATGACCATCCTACCCAAACTTATTTATCTATTTAGTGCCATACCCATTGAACTACCAAAATACTTCTTCACTGATTTAGAAAAAACCATAACAAAGTTCATTTGGAAGAACAAAAGATCAAGGATATCCAGGGAAATAATGAAAAAAAACACATATGATGGGGGCCTTGCAGTCCCAGACCTCAAACTATATTACAAAGCAGCAGTCATCAAAACAATTTGGTACTGGCTAAGAAACAGAAAGGAAGATCAGTGGAATAGACTGGGGGAAAACGACCTCAGCAAGACAGTATACGATAAACCCAAAGATCCCAGCTTTTGGGACAAAAATCCACTATTCGATAAAAACTGCTGGGAAAATTGGAAGACAGTGTGGGAGAGACTAGGAATAGATCAACACCTCACACCCTACACCAAGATAAATTCAAAATGGGTGAGTGACTTAAACATAAAGAAGGAAACCATAAGTAAATTGGGTAAACACAGAATAGTATACATGTCAGACCTTTGGGAGGGGAAAGGCTTTAAAACTAAGCAAGATATAGAAAGAATCACAAAATGTAAAATAAATAATTTTGACTACATCAAACTAAAAAGCTTTTGTACAAACAAAACCAATATAACTAAAATCAGAAGGGAAACAACAAATTGGGAAAAAATCTTCATAGAAACCTCTGACAAAGGTTTAATTACTCATATTTATAATGAGCTAAATCAATTGTACAAAAAATCAAGCCATTCTCCAATTGATAAATGGGCAAGGGAAATGGATAGGCAGTTCTCAGATAAAGAAATCAAAACTATTAACAAGCACATGAAGAAGTGTTCTAAATCTCTTATAATCAGAGAGATGCAAATCAAAACAACTCTGAGGTATCACCTCACACCTAGCAGATTGGCTAACATAACAGCAAAGGAAAGTAATGAATGCTGGAGGGGATGTGGCAAAGTAGGGACATTAATTCATTGCTGGTGGAGTTGCGAACTGATCCAACCATTCTGGAGGGCAATTTGGAACTATGCACAAAGGGCGACAAAAGAATATCTACCCTTTGACCCAGCCATAGCACTGCTGGGTCTGTACCCCAAAGAGATAATGGACACAAAGACTTGTACAAAAATATTCATAGCTGCGCTCTTTGTGGTGGCCCAAAACTGGAAAACGAGGGGATGCCCATCAATTGGGGAATGGCTGAACAAACTGTGGTATATGTTGGTGATGGAATACTATTGTGCTCAAAGGAATAATAAAGTGGAGAAGTTCCATGGAGACTGGAACAACCTCCAGGAAGTGATGCAGAGCGAGAGGAGCAGAACCAGGAGAACATTGTACACAGAGACTAATACACTGTGGTATAATCGAACGTAATGGACTTCTCCATTAGGGGCGGTGTAATGTCCCTGAACAACTTTCAGGGATCCAGGAGAAAAAAAACACCATTCATAAGCAAAGGATAAACTATGGGAGTGGAAACACCGAGAAAAAGCAACTGCCTGAATACAGAGGTTGAGGGGACATGACAGAGGATAGACTTTAAATGAACACTCTAATGCAAATACTATCAACAAAGCAATGGGTTCAAATCAAGAAAACATCTAATGCCCAGTGGACTTACGCGTCGGCTATGGGGGGTGGGGGGGAGGAAAAGAAAATGATCTATGTCTTTAACGAATAATGCTTGGAAATGATCAAATAAAATATATTAAAAAAAAAAAAAAGAATTGTCTATAAAAGCAGATTTGAGCTTGGATTGGTGACTGACCCTACTCCAACTGTTTGATGCCTTGGGGTGTCAATAAACTCCTTTTTGTCTTAAAAAAAAAATGAGATAGAATTTGTAAAGCATTTTTCAAACCATAAAATTCTATATAAATGGTAGCTATTATTATCATTAGCAATAAATGATAATAAATGAAAACCACTTAAAGGTAATTTAACTCCAAGTAAAGGAAAATCAATAATCAATCAATCAATCAATAAGCATTTGTTCATTGCTTGCTAGCTGCCAGGTCCTCTGCTGGAGAAGCTAAAACAAAAGATCACACAATCCCTGCTCTCAAGGGTGGTCCCAAAGAACAGCTAATGAAGCTCCTGCACGGGAGAGGAAGGGCACTAGGAGGGCAGAGTGGTGGATGGGATTTTTCTCTGGTTAACCGTTTTTCTTTGCATCAAAGGATGGTTTAATTCATAAAGGAAGCACAGTGTTTTCAGAAATGACTAAGATGGAAAGATAAAAGGCAAGAAGCCATTTGAAAAAGACAAGATCTCCTGTGATCAGATTCTGTCTCATACAAAGAATCTGAACCACAGTTTGAGCTCCTCCCAGTTCTGGTTCTCAAGGAGCTCGTGTCAAGGGGCACAAAGAGGGAGTCTGGTCAGGGAGTCTGGAAGGCCTGGGTCAATGTGGCAGTAACATAATAGGAGTTATGGTTGAGGAGGGGGTGGGGATGTCAGGCTAAAAAGGTTTCTTGCCAGATGAGGCTGTTCACATTCCAGGTCTCGCTCCCTGATTCTGGGATATTTCCTACTTCAAGTCAAGAAAGGGAGGTGGTCCTGGGTTCAAATGTGGCCTCAGCCACTTCCTAGATGTGTGACCCTGGACAAGCCACTTAAACCCCCATTGCCTAGCCCTTACCATTCTTCTGCCTTGGAGCCAATACACAGTATTGATTCTAAGACCGAAGGTGAGGGTTTAAAAAAAAAGGGGGGGGGAGGTGGTTGATGCTGACTT
The DNA here is from genome assembly GCF_027887165.1 of Monodelphis domestica. NCBI lineage: Eukaryota > Metazoa > Chordata > Mammalia > Didelphimorphia > Didelphidae > Monodelphis > Monodelphis domestica. The sequence continues at coordinate 532,675,557 of NC_077228.1, read as the reverse complement.
TGTGAATATCTGATGAAATGGCACATTAGGAGCTCGGTGGAACAGTGAGTAAGACACTGGCCTGGAGGCAGGAAGATCTGAGTTCAAATCCTACCTCATGCACCAACTAGTCATTTGGCCCCTAGCAAATCTCAGCCTCTGTGTGTGTCAGTTTCAGCACCTGTAAGATGAGGGGGCTGGACCCAATGGGTGCAAAGGTCCATTCCAGTTTAGGTCTATGGTCCGATGATCTTGATCCAAATTCCAAATGCTGACACTTGCTACCTGCGCTCTCTGATTTCCTCTCTCTGAGCTGCAGCTTCCTCTGGAGGTTGGACTAAATGATCCAAACATTCCATCCAGTTGTGAGCCTATGATTATATGACTCAAGGACTTGTAATTACAAAAGCCCCTGCAATGTTAGTCATTATTGATCTGATTATTCAGCTGAGGAAAGAGAAGTGGAAAAAAATGTAGGCTTGGGAACCCAGGTGTTCCAGTATCCAGTCTAAGATACCATCCCTAGCTTGGAGGGGCTCGCTCAGAGGGGATAAGGCTTTAGGAAAAGTAATACATAGATGTGGGTGGCAGGAGACCTAGAAGCAAGAGACCTTGGTCTGAAACCCAGCGCTAACTCAAGCTATTACAACTCTGGTTATTCCCCTTCCTCACCCCTCTGTTGGTTTCCTCCAATATAAATGGAGGAAAGCGATTCGAGCACTCTCCATTGGCCAGGGTTGTAGCAAGGAGAGCATTTTTACCAATCTTAAAATCCTGTAGAAATGAGGGTTATAATTAGTCCCTTCAAATCCATAAGAAAACATGCAACCAGAGGACGCAGCCCATCACTGACCATTCTTGGAGACAAACTGCGAGGTGACGCCGACTTCAAATGTGGCAAAGACAGGACTGTGGTCACTTGTCATGATGTCGCTCGTGCAACCTGAAAAGGGAAAAAAGGGGGAAACAATGGAGTTCATTTGAGCATGGCAGGAGGCGTGCACTTTCAGGACCAAGGAGAGCGGATTCCTGGCTGGGTCTCTGGTTCATTGACTTTCCACGCCTTTTCCAGGGTGTCTGATCTCTGGGGCGGAATGAAGCTGCGCCAAGGGCAGCCCCCTCAGGATTCAAGTGAATAGGGAGGGCCTCCCAGGCTATTTCCTGCAGCTCGAGGGACCCTAAGCAAAAATCAAAGGCTACTCAGGGTGGACTCTCATAGACGATCTAATCAGCCTTGTCCTCTATTCTTCTGGCCTTGGAAGGGAGGACAAGACCTTCATCACTTGCTAGACAAAAGCGGGGAGACTGAAAGACATCATTGTATAGAACCAGGGAAGTGGCTCTTGGGGAAAAGGTCGAGGTCCATCCTAGGGGGATCTGCAGGCTTTCTGGGTACTTTTCCTGCCAAGCATATAGTTGGGGTTCTTCTGGATCTCCAAGGACCAGTCCAAGGATGAAGCAGAGTTCTGTACAATTTGCCCCGAGGACCAAGCCTCCTGAGTCCTAATGTGTCCATACCCTGGGATGATGCTGGGCTCTTCTGGCATGGGAGCAACTGACCTGGGGGCTTTCAGCTTGAATGCTCTGGCACAGATCCATAGGGGAAAACTACGGCTGCGATCTACTGGAATCTCGGCAGCATGTCAGACAGGGGAATTCTTACAGCCAAGATGAAGAGATGTGGGCAAGCAATACAGACTGGTCGGATTGTGACAACATCCAAATAACAGCGACGAATGGATTGACAGAAATCTCGGAAAGGGCTGCAGAGGAATGCTCTGGGGATCTGTCCTGGGCCAGGTTCTGAGACAATGTTATGGGTGCCAGGAGTGGGAGGTCCCATGTATTAAAGCCCCGCTATTTGGATGTCCATTGGTCCCATGTCGTGAGAATTTCAGTGACACGATCACTTCATGGGTTTCGTTATTTGCACACTAGGGACTGGGCATTGATTGAGTGGCTCAAAGTGGGTCTAGTGTTTAGCAAAGAGCACAAGACCCAAAGCTTCAAGCAACAGCTAGCCTGGATGACAGTAGATCGATATCCCACTAGGATAGCATAATGAGCTGAGCCCAGGAGTGATTAATTGCAAAGTGACAGAATTTTCCAATTAGGAAACTGGTGGCCCTTGCCTGCCTAGCGTATGCATGCATGCTGAAATAGGGACATTCCTCAAGAGTCACTCAACTCCAGTGTGGTCCCTCAGAAGTCATAGAAGTGTTTTTTCAATGAGTTTAATATTTAGAATGTCAAGAATTCCTCACTAAGTGCTGGCTTGCCAATGAGAGGATTCTAGTCTAAAAGGAAGCTGTTGTTTTTTTAAATCAAAGATTCAGAAAGGTCAGTATCTCTCCCTTTACTGTCCTTAAACCTTAGGTCCAAGATATTTTAAATGCCTTTTATATTCTTAATATATATTATTTTATGCATTTACAATTTTCCCATTTGCCTGATTTGGCTTACAACAATCAATTTGCATCTTAATTCACATTACTGATTTACTCTGGGCTTGTCATTTCCAATGTGGAAGTTCCCTCCACCATTGCAGACTGGCAACTCATTTTAAACTTATCTCTGATAGCTGCTCTGGGTGCTAAGAGGTTGGAAAACAACTAGGTTCACTGTACCAGTGTGGCTCAGAGATAGGACCTAAACTGAGGTCTTTCTGGACTCCGAGACTATCTTGGAGTCACTATGCCATGCATTCTTCCTTACCTTCATATGTATCAATTTGCTTTTCTTAAAAAAAACAAACAAACAAACTCAACAGACTCTTCATGGAGCCACTTACTAGTTGTGTCAGTCATTTAACCTGTCTGCCTCAGTCTCCTCATCTATTAGTTGTGATAACAATAACAGCTACTTCCCAGGGTTAATGTGAGGTTCAAATGAGACAATATTTGTAAAGTGTTTAGCCAAAAGCATCTGACATAGTCATTTAACCTATCTGCCTCAGTTTCCTTGTCTGTAAAATTGTGATAACAATAGCAGTTACCTCCCAAAGATAGTGTGGAGATCAAATGAGACAATATTTGTCAAATGTTTAGCCAACAGCATCTGACATATAGTCATTTAAACTATCTGCCTCAGTTTCCTCATCTGTAAAATTGTGATAACAATATTTATATATTATATATATATAATAATAAGTTATTTCTCAGGGTTCCTGTGAAGATCAAATGAGACAATATTTGTAAAGTGCTTAGCACAGTGCCTGGCACATAGTAGGCCCTGAATGGATGTTAGCTACTGTTATTGGACTGTCTGGTTTGTTAGGTCTCAGCTTATTGACCACTAGACCAGAATTGCATCTATTTTTCTGATTTGACATCTGGGCAGACTGAGGCTCTGAGAGGGATCACAAATGATCACCGGCAGTGAACTGTCCTCCGGGCTCTTTGCACTTCATTCTCTGGGCTCTGCCTCCATCTACTCACCATAGGACTGACACACCACATGCACGAGGGGATAGGACTTCCAGAGCACACGATCACACCAAGATGGTAAGTTGTATTTCATCTGCCAAGAAAAGAGAGGATGGGCCATCTTTGGACGATTCTTTCCCCACTTCTTATGGCCAAGAGAGAAAATGAATTTGCTATAAACCATGATTATTGGTGGTTTATTGGTCTTCTCACCCAAGGGGGCTCTCTAGCTTGGGGACCATACATGAACATCTGATTCCTTGTGGGTCCACAGGATGTAAAGCTGGAATGGTCTCCGTGATCATCCAGTCCACTTTCCCATCCCTCATTTTGCAAATGGGCAAAGTGAGACTCAGAGAATAACCCAGTGACTTACCTAAGGTCACAAAAGTAGATAAACCTGGAATTTGTAAGCAGGCTTTGTGGCTGCAAATCCAATTTTCTTTCCACTACTTCATCATGCCTCACCATCATGAGTTTCTCTAGAAATGGTCTTCATTTCCCCATCCTAGAGCACTGGCTCTTGGAGTTAAGACTTGGTTTTGAATCCCACCTGATCATGACTACCTATTTATGTATCCTTGGGTAAATCATCTCACCCTCCCTGGGCCTCAGTTTCCCCATTTGTAAAGTGAGGGGTGTTGGATGCCCTCCAAGGACCTTTCCAACTCATCATCTAAGTTCCTATAACCCTGTCACAACCTCCATAGGCTTTTGGGATTCTTTATCTGTAAAGGAAGAATTTGGGCTTGATGGCCTTGGAATGTCCCTTCCATCCCCAAGTCTATGACCCTAGAGGGGCTTAACTCTTAGTTTGGTGACCTTGGGGCAGATGAGGTGGCAGAGAGGGACCACAGATTTGATGGGGGAGACTCTGAGGCCATCTAACCCAACCTCTTTTCATTTTACAGAAGAGGAAACTGAGGCTCAGATAAATGAGATAACTTTCCCAAGATCACATATAGGACCATAGAGCTTGAGATGGAGAAGATCTCCGACATCAAGTTCGCCTCCATTTTACCAAGGGAGGGAGCAAAGGTCTGGAGGAATGAGTTGCCAGAGGACATTTGATCCCAGATCCCCTGACTCCATCTTCAGTCTTTTTTCCTGTGATGCCCTGGAGAATCCCACCAGGAGGGAGAACCTACCCCTGTGGCTTTCTGTTTAGTGTAGGCATACTTTTCCCGGGTCAGTCTTTCAAAGCGGTAGGTTGGAGCAAAGGTGATCTCTTCCTCCTCTGAAAGAGAGAGGCTTCCGTTAAAGGTGGGATTTTCCTGGGGCCCTTCCCAGGGGCCTGGCCTCTTGCTCCAGGCCTCTCCCCAGCTCTTACCGAAATGCAAGAAGACCTTCTGCTCTTTCCGCTCGGTGAGCAGTTGGTCGTGAAGCAGCAGCTCCGGGTACTGCTGCTGCTTGATCTTCTGGATGATGTTCTCAGCTTCCTGGAAGGAAGAAGACACCAGCCAGAGTCACTGATGTATTCTGGGGAGGGGGAAGCCTAACTAGGCTCTTCCAAAAGCAGCCCAAGAGCTGAATGGACACACCTGAAGCCTGGCTTTGCTGTGAGCATGGGGGGAGGGTCCTCAATCTCATTTCTGCTTTGAGGCTTGGTTGTTAAACTAGGAATGGCCCAAAGGTCTATAAGAGACTCGGTGGTCTCTTTTATTTCCCTGAGACAGCCTGGAGAAGAGGCTAGACCCAGGCCTGTGAGGCTGGAAGAACTGGCCCACCAAGATGGCAGCCTGCTCTTGTCTTTCTTTGTATTCTCAGCACTCAGCATGGTGCCTGGCATACAGTAGGCACTTAATAAATGTTTACTGACTGACTGGCCTGCCTTAGACACATATGAGAGCCTGGAAAGTCATAGGGTCGTAGATTTGGAGGTAGAAAGTGACCTTGAAGACCATTTAGGTCAACATTTTACAGATGAGGAAACTGAGGCCCAGAGAAGCTAATAAGATCATGAGTTGAAGGAGACCTTTTAGGCCATCTCACCCAACCTTTTCATTTTACAGATGAGGAAACTGAGGCCCAGAGAATCTAATAAGATCATGAGTTGAAGGAGACCTTCTAGGCCATCTCACCCAACCTTTTCATTTTACAAATGAGGAAACTGAGGCTCAGAGAAACTAATAGGATCATGAGTTGAAGGAGACCTTCTAGGCCATCTCGCCCAACTTTTTCATTTTACAGATGAGGAAACTGAGGATAAGTGACTTCTCCAAGGTCACCTTCACCCAGGGAATCAGTAGAAAGAAAGCACTGGAGGTTATTGTTATTCGCAGAGGAGCCAGTGGTTCAGTGGAGAGAACATTCTGGCCTTGGAGTAGGTAGAAATGGTCTCAAGCCTTGCCTCCCATTCTTAGTGGCTACGTGAGCCAGGGCAAACCGTGTCTCCTGTCCCAGCTTCTGCTCCTTCCTCTTTCAGATGGAAGCATCCTAGCTTCCACTCCACAAGGGTTTTAGAAAGGCTCAAATGAGATGAGATGTCAAGAGCTCGGCCAAGGCCTTCAAGGGCTCTATAAATGGCGGCTCTCAGACCCACTGTGGCTAATCAGCACCTGGGCCAGAATTCAGCCTGGCTCCAGCCCTCATCTGAATAGGTGGGCTTCCCGTTTTGCTGCCTAATTGCTTCCCAAAGCTCTGGAGGGATGCACAGCCCCGGGACTATGGGCTGACCACTTCTGCCCAAATGGAGGGGTTCTAACTCTTCCTCACTTTCCATCTTAGAATTAATACTATGTATCGGATCCAAAACTGAAGGTAGTTATGGGCTAGGCAATGAGGGGTTAAGTGACTTGTCCAAGGTCACACAGCTTGGTTCTAATTATCTTAAGATGAGGGTGCTAGGTAACCCAGAAAGGGAAATCTCCCTTGGATAGGCAGGCATTCGTGGCTGGCCTGCCCCCGCCACCAGGGAAGAGAGGGCTTCCTCACCGAGGGAGGCAGCTCCAGTCTGTAGTTCAGGTCTCCCAGCCAGAAGAGGTGTGTGAAGCGGTGCGTGATGTTGAAGGGGCTCAGCTTCTTGTCTCCCAGCGCCAGGAAGCGGAGGATGCTCATGTAGTTCTGGTTCCGCCTGAGGGAGTCAGAGAGGCCCTCCTGAGCCTCGCGGGTGGGGAGCTTGAGGCAGAGTGGAGGGCATTCCCTCCCGGGGGGCCCGGGGCCTGGGGGGTTCTGTTCTGCTTCTTGGGGGATCCCCCAGACCTCTGCTGCCTCATGAGAGGGGGCAACTGCTGCCAGGGCTGGGGAAGGGTTTGTGGTGGACAGGGAAGGAGATGATGAAGGGGATCGGGGATCTGGAGCTTCAAGGTGCATTTACCTCAGTTTCTTTTCGCTTCCAGAAGTTAAGTGGCTGTTCACAAATCCCAGGGATGTTCCGTTGAACATGAAGGACACCCCCACAGCTCCTTTATTACCTGGGGATGGATGGGGAGGAACAAAAACTCTTATCAAGATGAAGGTTCAGAGGGATAACTGCTAGGACAGTCAGGAGGGCAAGTCAAGGGGAGGGAGGGAGAGGGAGGCAAGGAAGGGCATCTGGGACAGGACCGATGATGGAAGATGCCAGGGAAGGCCCAGGAAGACCTGCCAGGTGGGACTTTCCTCCCTTCTAAGAAGAGGCCCCCAAAGAGTCCAAAGGAATCCAGGCCACAGGGCTGATGACAAAACCAGGGTTTCTTTCTCTACTAAACAGAGGAGGGGAAGTGAGTGCAGGGCAAAGATTTTTAGCAGCATTTGGGCAGATGCAGGAAGCTACAAAGCTGTAACATCACATCTCCTGGGGATAAATTAAGAACATCCCAAAGCTTCAGGGCCTGGGTGGGGAGAGCTGAGCAGAAGGCACCAGATCTCTCATTCAGACACTGTGGAGAGCAGGAGCTAGGCTGGGGCTGGAGAGAGAGGTAGAGGTGAGGCTGGGCATCCAAGTGTTTCTACTGAATGGCCTCAGTCCTCTCACCTCCAGAACAAACTGAGGTTTGACTGTCTTCCCAGAGCCCTAACTAAGGTGGAGTGACCGGAGCTTTAGCTTAGGGCGCTGAAATGTAACGGGTGCCTGATGGTACTTGTTTGCCTTTAGAAGGCAGAAAATAAGCATCTCCTACACATTGAGAAAACCTGTTTATAAGAAGAAGATGTCAGATGGCCGACTACCTGCTCCCAATAGCCCCACTGAAGCTGAGCTCCTGCCACACCTGGCTCTCTCCTGCTTTTGATGGTCTTCCTGAAGTGACTAACTGGTGTCCCAGAGGGCTTGTGTCCTAATATACTTTCCAATTTGTTTAACCAAGTTGATTTGAGGTCACTTTGGGGACTGTTGGTCCAGGGGAGCAGATTTTCTGGTTCTAGCTTTTAATTGTTCTGTGTACTCAATGAAGCACTGAGATCAAGAACTCTCAAGTTTTTCATGCCAAAGGCCATAGAGGTCACAAAAATCATAGAACCTTAGATCTAGAAGAGACCTTAGAGATCATTAAGTTCTGGTTTCTTCTGCTGATTTTCAGGCAGGGAAACTGAATCTCAGAGAGATAAAAGGATGCATCCAAAAATCACACAGCTGGCAGACCTGAAACCAGAATCTAGGTCTTCTGCCTCTAGTCCAGAACTCCTTCACCTATGCCATAAAACCGCCAATTATGAAGTAATTTTATTTTATATTTAAAAAAAAAAAACCCTTTCCCTTCCATCTTAGATTTAACATCATGTATTGGTTCTAAGGCAGAAGAGTGGTAAGGATCAGGCAATAGGGGGTTAAGTGACTTGCCCAGGGTCATACAGCTAGGAAGTGTCTGAGGCCAGATTTAAACCCAGAACTTCCTGTCTCTAGTCCTGGCTCTCCATTCACTGAGCCACCAAGCTCCCCCTCATTACTAGACAAGTTTTAAAAGGGCTTTATTCTAAATTAATTAATTAAATAAAAAATTTCAATTAAATAATGGAGATGAAAATAACATAAAAAATAAAATAGGGGCAGCTGGGTGGTGCAGTGGATTGAGAGCCATGTCTAGAGACTGGAGGTCCTAGGTTCAAATCTGACCTCAGACACTTCCCAGCTGTGTGACCTTGGACAAGTCACTTAACCCCCATTGCCTAGCCCTTCCTTACCACTCTTCTGCCTTGGAACCAATACATAGTACTGATTCCAAGATGGAAGGTAAGGGTTTAAAAAAATGCTTTATGGTGTCATGGATAGGGCACTGGAATAGGAATGAGGAAGACCTAGGTCCATGTCCAGTCTCTTACACTTACTAGCCATACGATCTTGGGTAAAGGACCTCAGGTTTCTCATCTGTAAAATAGTGACAAAACTCTTTGCCCATCCTGCTGGGATATTGTTCTATGAAAATGTGAGCCCTTTTATTCCCTCTAGCAGAATGTCTTCCTTCGTACTGTCACATAAAATCAAAGATCTCAGGGTAGAAAGGGACCTGCTTTGAGTGATCTTGGGAAAGTTACTTAACCGGTCAGGCCTCAGTTTCCTGAGATGTAAAATGAGGGAGTTGTACTAGATGAGGTTCCACACAGTGGGACATCTATGAATCTGTGATTTTGATCAAGTCAATTAACCGTTCTAGACCTTAGTTCCTCATGTAGAAGAGGAAGGGTTGGACTAGAGGATCACTTAGATCCCTCTAAATTGATGACTCAAGGACTCAAGTGAAGGGAAGCTATTCTATTGTGTTAGGAAATCCTTCTTGACACCAAGGTAAAATTCCCCTCTTTGTAACTTCACTCACTGCCTCTAGATCTGCTCTTTAGGGCCAAACAGAACACGCCCAACCTCAGCACTTCAAACCCTAGCAACGGTTGCCATGCCAACCCTGCATCTTCTTTTTTCCAGAATAAATATCCCAAGTTCCTTAAGCGAATCTTTATATGGCATGAACTGAAAGAGTCCCTCTCAAGGCCCCGTTGGCCTCCTCTGGTCACTCTCCAGCTCCTCTAGAATGTGAGGTCTCAGAAGGGAAGATCCTAGATTTGGTTGGACCAAAGGAGCAGTCAGTAGGACTAATCCCTGCCCTGGGAGCTCTGAATACCATGTCTCACTTTCCTGGCTAGTTCACCATTCTAGGATCCTATACTTTCCCTCACTCCTCCCAGCCAGCGTGTACCAATGGCTGCTCCTTTAGGCTTCTCCCAGGTCATTGCTTCTTCTTCTCTTTCTCCAGCAGCCCTGATGGTCCCTGTGGGAATCCCTGGGGATTCTCAGGCTGGTAGGAAACACCTATCCATGCACCATGAGAACAACAGCCATGGAAGAGAAAAGGAACCATCATTTCCTCCTCATTCTTACCAAGAGTGTTGGCAATCCCAGTCTTCACATTGTTTGTGCAGATGTGGCTGATTCTGTTTTCGTGTTCCAACTTGGCCAGCACAACAATCCGGATGTTCCAGAGGGTGTGGATGGCTACCTAGCAGGGGAGATGAACAGGGCACTGCAAACATTGTCAATTGTCAAAGTCAAGAATATACATGGGACCCAAGCAGCACGGAGAAGGCAATGCTTCAGGGATTTTGGAGATATTAGCCCAGGTGCATGCCAGCCTGTCCAGAGCACATCTGGTACAGGATGGTCAGTTCTAGACACCACAGTTTAAGAAGGACATCGATAAGCTGGGAGGGGATACAACTAGGACAGTGAAGGATCATGGGGACGTAGAGATAGAACTAGAAGGGACCTTGGTAGCCATTGAACCTAACTCCTTCATTTTGCAGATAAGGCAACTGAGGCACAGAAATGGTAAGTGCCTTGCCAGGGTCACATAAGTAGCAAGAGTTTGAGGCAACACTTGAAACCAGGTCTTCCACACTCCCAAGTTCAGTGAGGAAGCATTTAGATGGCTCAGTGGAAAGCCAGGCCTAGGGATGGGAGGTCCTGGGTTCCAATCTGGCCTCAGACACTTCCCAGCTGGGTGACCCTGGGCAAGTCATTTAACCCCCATTGCCCAGCCCTTACCACTCTTCTGCCTTGGAACCAATTCACAGTATTGACTCTAAGATGGAAGGTGAGGGGTTTTTAATTTAAAAAAAAAAAAAAGGAACTGGTGAGCAGAACCAAGAGAATACAGTGCACAGTAGCAGCAATATTGTACTTGGATCAACTGGGAAGGATCAAACTGTTATCAGCAAAGTGTTTCTAAGATAACCCCAGGGGATTCCTGATGAAAAATGCTCTCAGCCACAGAAGGAACCTTTGGAGTCCAACTGCAGATGGAAGCAGGTCACCTTCCACTGTTTCCTTCTTGCGTTTTTTATTTATTTCATGCATGCCGTGTCTTCTATCATGACAGGATCAACATGGAACTATGTATCACATGAAAGCACTGGTATTACTTATATCAGACTATCCCCCCCCCCCACCCCCCAGGAGGGAGAAAACCTGAATCTTAAAATGCCAGAAAACAATTGTCCCAAGTTGTTTCTACGTGTAATTGGGGGAAATTTGAAAAAGTTAACAAAAGGAACCACAAATGTTTAGAAAAGGTTCAGAGAGGCACAACACAGGTCTATTCAAGTATAGAAAGAGCCATCAATGGGGTGGGGGCAAAGATAGAGAAAAATACAGAGACAGAGAGAGGGGGGGGGAGAGGGAAAAAGAGGTAGAGAGAGAGAAAGGGAGAGAGAAAGAGAAGGGGAGAGAGAGGGGGGGAGGGGAGAGAGGGAGAAAGAGGTAGAGAGAGAGAAAGGGAGAGAGAAAGAGAAGGGGAGAGAGAGAGAGGGAGGGGAGAGAGGGAGAAAGAGGTAGAGAGAGAGAAGGAGAGAGAGAAAGAGAAGGGGAGAGAGAAAGAGGGAAAGAGAGAAAAAGAGAGAGAGGGAGAGAGAGGGAAAAAGGGAGAGAGAAAGTGAGATGGGGAGAGAGAAAGAGGGAGAAAGAGAAAAACAGAGAAAGAGATAGAGGGAGAGAGAGACAGCGGGAGAGAAAAAGAGAGAGAAGGAGAGAAAGAGGGAGAAAGACAAAGGGAGAGAAAAAGAGAGAGAGGGAGAAGAAGAGGGAGAGAGGGAGAGAGGGAGAGGGAGAGGGAGAGAGGGAGGGAGAAAGGGAGAAAGAGAGAAAGAGAGATGGGGAGAGAGAAAGAGGGAGAGAGATAAAAACAGAGAGGGGAGAGAGAGAAAAAGAGGGAGAGAAAGAGACAGAGGGAGAGAAAAAGAGAGAGAGGGAGAGAGAAAGAGAAAGAGGGAGAGAGAGAAAGAGAAGGGAAGAGAGAGGGGGGAGAAAGACAAAGGGAGAGAAAAAGAGAGAGAGAGAGAGGGAGAAAGGGAGAGAGAGAAAGAGAGAAAGAGAGATGGGGAGAGAGAAAGAGGGAGAGAGAGAAAAACAGAGAGAGAGAGAAAAAGAGGGAGAGAAAGAGACAGAGGGAGAGAAAAAGAGAGAGGGAGAGAGAAAGAGAAAGAGGGAGAGAAAGAGAAGGGAATAGAAAGAGGGAGAAAGACAAAGGGAGAGAAAAAGAGAGAGAGGGAGAGGGAGAGAGGGAGAGAGAGGGAGAGAGAGAGGGAGAGAAGACAGACTTGTCCCGCTTGAACCCAGAAGCAGGAGGACTGGATAGGAGTTGCAGAGGGGCCAATGAAGGCTGGATGGCTGGAATGGGCCACCTTAAAGGACTGGAGAACTTGAAGGCTCTGTGAGTTTTTTGTTTTACATCTGGAAGTCGCGGCACAGACGGGGAGCATCGTCTCAGACAGACGCCAAGCCGGAGCTGGGCTGCCCCTCTTAGCTCATCGCCTGCTTTGGGGAGCTGATGAAGCACCTGGTTACTGAGGGTCTTTCCTCCTAGCCTAGAACGTCCTGGCCGTGCCAGGCTTGGGCTCAGTGCTGCCACTACCAAGAAAGCTGCCTTCCAGGAGCTCACATTCTAGGGAAGCCGACACGAACACATCTAGGAATAGCAGTTCGTGCAGGAATAGACGGAAGGGCAGCTTGGAGAAGGGCGGGAGAGAAGGGAGGACCCTGCGGCGGTGGCACCTCTTGAAGAAGGCGGGAGCTGAGCCAGTCCTGAAGGCCAGAGAAGCTCCATCGGTTCCATGCAGGAGGCACTTGATCCAGGCCTCTTGGATGGGGAATTCTCTGCCCTCCCGTGTTCGCATCCTCTCTGGGTCTGAGCTTAGACACGGCACGCTCCTCCGATGCTCGGGGCTGATATATTCTGGGCTCACTAGTGCAGCAGCTGCTGGGGGCTCCTTACCATTTTGAAAGTGATATCAGTGATCTCCTGCAGGGAGTGCTTCAGAATCTCCAGCCACTCTTTCTCGCCCAAGGGGTCCTCCTGGGTGCCGATCACGTAGATGTCGTGGGGGATGTAATCGGCCGAGTCGTCCCGAGTCTTGCCCTGGCCCTTGGAGAGAAACCACGAGGTGATCTTCTTGGGCGGAGGGGCATCACCTTCCAAAGGAAAAGGAACGGATGGGGGGTCAGCCAGGCAGAAGGAAGCGGGAGGACCAGCTAGTCTGGGGAGGAGACGCCGAGACAGATGTGGACAAGAGCCTCTCCCGCCCAGGAGGAGAGCTAGGCAGAGCAGTGGGGTGAAGGAGAGCCCACTCTAGGCAGGGTGAACTGCCCCGTGGGAAATGTAAGTGAATTCCTCTTTGGCCCAAAGCTAGCCATTTCCCCGGGTGCCCGTGGAGAGAGGGAAAACGGGCTGGCTGGCAAACTCCCAGAATCCCAGAGCTAAGGAGGACCTTCCTGCAGAGCCCTCCCTGGACATTTCCAACTAGAGGTTCCTCAGGATGGGCCGGAAGACTTCCAGGGCTGGGATCCGCTCACTCACCCCCAGGGCCCTGCTCTGGCGCTTAGGAAGGGTTGGCCTACTTGAAGCTTAAATAGAAACAAAGCTAAACCACTTCATTCCCTTCAAACACCTACAAGTGAATGGCTTCCCCTTTGGCCCCCCTAGATGGGGGCTCTAATAATGGCTCCCATTTGTGGAGTCATCACAGCTCCTAAAGGGCTTTTCAGCCAAGATCTCTTCCACCTGGGAGGGAACCTCAGGCAGGAGCCACAATCCCTTCAGCAGAGGAACAAAAAGAAAACGAACTTTAAAAAAGGCCAAAAGACTCAGAAAGCTGGAAGTCAGTCAATCAATCAAGAGCCTTTTATGCACCAGGCACAGGGCTAAACCCTGAGCATAGAACAAGAGGCAAAAGATAGTCCTTGCCCTCAGGGAGCACCTAATCTACTGGGGAGGCAGCCAGGAAACATACCAATACTAAGATAAGTAGGAAATGCTTAAGCCAGGGAGGGCTGTAGAATGGGGCAGGCTTCTTACAGAGCAGTGATGGCAAAAGTATGGCATGGGTGCCAAAGATGGCACAGAGCACTCTGTGGGCATGTAGTCGCCCTCTTCCCTCTCTCCCTAGAGTTCATTATTAGAAAAGCAGAGGGACTCCCCTCTCCCAGCCCTGAAGATATTTTTTCACATCCCAGGCCCCTCTGCCCAGCAGCCCAATGAGAGTGCACAGGGGGTAAGGCAGGTGGCTCACAAGCAGCAGAGCTGGAGGGGAGCAGAGCGCTGGGGTCCCTCCTCTCCCCCTATCTATACTCACTGAGGATATCCCTTATTTCATGCATCTTCCACTCAGCAGCCCCATGGAAATGCTTCCTCCCTCCCCTGTGTGGGGTAAGGGGGGGATGAGGAATGCTGACACTCAGTGGGATGGAGAGGCAGACAGGGCACTGGGGCTGGGGGCAGGGCCTGGCACTCCATCTCTAAAAGGTTCGCCATCACTGGTAAAGCAGGTTAGATTTTCATTAGGACTTTAAGGAAGCCAATAGGGAGGGATGAAAAGGGATGGAATTCCAGGCATGGGGAACAGTCAGAGAAAATGGCCAGAGCCAGGACATAGTGTCTTACTGGTAAAACAGCTGAGAGATCCGTGTCACTGGATCAAAGAGGACATGGTAGGAAGGGAGGTGTAAGGAGAACTAGCAAGAGAGGAAGGGCCTTGAATGCCCCACAGAGTATTTTGTATTGGATCCTGGAGGTAACAGGGAGTCACTGGAGTTTGTGCTTTTGGAAAACCACTCTGGCCTCTGTATGGAAGATGGCGAGACTTGAGGCAGACAGACCCATGAGCAGGCTGCTGCAGGAATCAGGGGCTGGGGTGTTGTGTGCCTGAACCCGTGGGGTGGCAGCGTCACAAAGGGGGGGAATTTGAGAGACGTTGCAGAGGTCTTGGCAACAGCTTGGATAGGGGGATTGAGAGAAAGCGAGGAGTCCAAAGTGGCTCCTAGGCTGTGAGCCTGAGGACCTGGGAGGATGGTGGTGTTGTCTACAACGTCAGAGACGTGGTCAGGAGAGACTGGGACAGGAAAGGTCAATTTGGGCAGCGGCATAAAGACGGGAGTTAAATCCGTGGCGGTGGGTGGGGTCACCAAGTGAAGAGGGAGGAGAAGCCAGGAGCTAGCTGTGATGAAGGGGAATGACCTGGATGGGGATTCAGATAGATGGGGAGAAAACCATGGGAGAGTGCTGGGTGTCCCCGAAGGACCAATAGTGGCAAAGGCTGCAGAGGTCAAGGAGAAGACGACGGAGCTGGCCGTTGGAGAGACCATTGGCCACCTTCGAGAGAACAATTTTAGTGGAACGGCAAGGTTCGAAGCCAGATTGTGAGGAGCCAAGAAAAGAATGAGAAGAAAGGGACGCCCCTGCTGGAGATGGCCTTTCAAGGGCAGAAGAAATTATTGGATGATAGTTAGAAGGGATGGAAGGATCGAGGGAGAGTTTTTCAGGATGGGGGAGTCATGGGCAGCTTTGTAGGCAGGAAGAGATGAACCAGCAGAGGGGGAGGTTGAAAATAAGTGACCCAGTAGGGACCAACCACCTTCCATAGTATTGGCGTGGCAGGATTTGAACGTGGCTCCTGTGACTTTGAATCTAGCTATTGCACCCTGCTACCTCCATGAGGTAAATGCTGTCTCTGCTCACCCAAGGGCATGATGAGCATGAAAGGTGCTCAGTTCAGGACAAGACCTGTGATTCCATTTGTATGAAAAATTCCCAGATGAGGAAACTCCTTCTAGTAAAGTAGGTTGGCATCCCCCCAACTTAGAGTCTCAAAGAGTTGCCCAGAAAGCTAAGGCGTTAGGTGACTGGCCCAGGGTCACACAGCCAATAAAGATCAGAGGTGGGACTTGAACCCAGGCCTCCTTTGAGGATGGGCTGCCTCTTGATACGTTACGATATTACGATATCAGATGGGAACTTGGTAGAAGAGAAGACAAGGCATCAGGAAATGAGAAAACTTGGAAGAGAAGGCAGGAAACTTTGAAAAGAAATGGGGAAAAGGCAGTGTGAGCCACAGAGCGAGGTCTGGCTCTGAGTTACTCCAAGCTGCTGCTCAGAGCCTTCAGACACATCCCGGAGAGGGTGCGGGTGAACGTGGGAACGCGGGAGACAAAGTGTGGGCTCCCAACTGCCTTTGCAGGAGAGCATCTTTGATTCATGGTGTCCACTCCCCGGTTCTGGAAGAGGGCGAGAGAGCAAGAGCCAGAAGGAGCCCGAGGGGCACCCAGGCCAACCCCGTCTTACAGAGGAGAAAGCCACCTTGGGTGGCTTGCCCGGGTGGGTCCCCAGGGCAGAGCTGGCCTGGGAGTCCCCACTCTCGGATGCTTGGGCTCAGCAATGTCTACATGAGCCCGCCCGCCCCAGCGTGCTGCTTACCATGAAAGGAGGAGGGAGATTTAGAAAGCGTAGCGAGCCAGGCAGCATCAGGGGTGACAGGTGGAAAGTGTGATGAGAGACAAATTTAGTCTTGATGGTAGACTACCCCAAATTGGAATAGGATGACAAAGAGGGAGCTGGGTGGTGCCTGGATGGAGTTCTGGGGCTGGAGTCAGGAAGAGTTGAGTTCAAATCTGACCTCAGACACTTGTTAGTTGTATGACTCATTTTTTGCCTCAGTTTCCTTATCTGTAAAATGAGGATGACAGCAACCTACCTTGCAAGGCTTGTTGTGAGGCTCAACTAAGATAATATCTGTAAAGTGCTTTGGAAAATAGTCAGTGCTATTAAACAGCTTGCCTCTGGCTGCCTAACGAGGAAGTGTCTGAGGTTGGATCTGAATTCAGGTCTTTCTGACCCCAGGTTCCAGGAAAGGCTTTTCAATGCTAAGCTGGGAAGACTGTCATCTCCTGGAGGCACCAGAGATTCACAGGAGCCTTCAGGCAGGAGAAGGCCATGGTCTGATGCATTTGGGATGATCAGGGGCAAATGTTTGGAGGGGGGATTTGAGGAGAGCCTTTAGGAGGCCACTGTGGTAAAGGTAGGGAGAGGGGATAAGGGCTGAACCATGGTGGCAGCCCCTCTGGAATGGCGAGAAGGGGGTGGCTATCGGAGATCCCGAAGGGAGCCAAGGGATGAAGGAGTGTGGACGCACCCATGTTCCAGGTCCCGATGAAGATGGTGATCATGTCCGGCTCAGGCTGCTCCGAGTGCTTGTTCTTCATCTGTTGGAGGAGCTGACAGAAGCCCTCTCTTTTCTAGGCACAGAAGAACAAGCATTCAGGAAGGCCCCATTGCTTCCTGCACTTCCTGATGCCCAACCCCGAAGGGCAGCAGTGACTTCAGAGAAGGAAGAGCGCTTCTCTCTTCTGGTGGCCTTCAGCAGGGAAGTCCCTTTGCCTGCGAGATTTCTCAAGAGAAGCAAGAAAGCAAAACCCTCTAAAACAATCCACTAAAGAAAATGTGCTGGACCAGAGTCTGACTCCGGCCCATCTACTTCTTATCTGTGTGACCCTGGACAAGTCATTGTTTCTCCTCAGTTCTCACTTCCTTCATCGAGAAGATGAGGGGGTCAGGCAAGCTGCCTCTGAGGTTCTGTCCCAGTTCTATGAACACTCCGTGTTCTCACTGCTAAAACAAAGGACCTGGAATGAACCCTCAAGCCTGTCACCCACGGAGACTTTGGGCAAGTTACTTCCCACATGTGGGGAAAATCCAATTCCTGGATGATCTCTAAAGCCTCCCCCAGCTCTAAATCTCGAATGTGACGGCAGCCTCTACATTACCAGCAGTGTTGGCTGCTGGCCTCGGACCCAGGCCCTGGGTGGCTCTTCTTCCCCTGTGGCATCTCAGGGGTGTGGGGCACCTTGTCAAGTAGGTGGGCTGAGCATTCATTATTATCTCAATTGGACAGATGAGGAAACTTGCCCAGGGACGTGGAACCAGTAAATGGCAGGATTAGCTCCATGGGTGGAGGGAGTGTTGTACAATGGGCTAGGAAGACCTGGATTCAAATCCTGCATCAGATAATCACTAGCTGGGTAGTCTTGGGCAGTCTTTGCCTCTCTGCCCTTCAGGTTCCTGGTGTGTGAAAGGGGAGGATGCAGGGGCCTCTCTGCAATCCTGGGCTCTTTTGGTTTCTGTTCTCGCTGTCCAAGCAGGTAGCCTCATTTTCCGGACTTGTATGAGTTATCAAAAGAGGAAACAAGGTTACAGGACACGTCCCGAGGGAGCTGTTACCTATATTTTATGGGGAGGAAAGGGGGTGCCACAGGGTAAGCCACTTGGCTAAGGTCACACAACAAATCAGTCAGAATTGGGCCCAGAACCAGCTCTGCCAAGCCTTGCGGATTCTTCCACTTCCTCACCCGCCTTTGTCTCTGGAATCTCACTTCTGCTCACAGATGCTGCTGCTGCTCCATCTTACTTCCTTCAGAGGAGCAGAGCAAATAGGGAAACTGAAGCCTTCTCTTTTGGACTCGCTCAGAGGTGGGGACTTCCTGACCATCTCCCTGGCCTGACTCCCCGGGGGCTCGAATATCTCTGCTCACTCAGCAGCACTACCCGGAAAGGCTCTCCAGAATTCTGGGTGTGGACATCCAGTGACCAAGAGAGCACATTAAATGTCTCCAGCTGCAGAGGCCAAGAGCCTTTGGGCTGGAAGGGACCACCTGGCTCACCCATCCCTCCTTTTATCGAAGAGGAGATAGAGTGAGAGTCAGAGAAGTGACTTTTCTGGTGTCACCAAGGTAGTAAGGGGCAGAGGCAGAATTTGAACCCAGTCCCCAAATCTAACGCTAGAGGCAGCTTCTAAGGCCAGCAGATACAACCCAATGGGCAGTGTAGAGCCTGGTTGAGATGTGAACCCTCGTCCTCAGAATGCCCTGCCCATGAGCAGCAGAGAGGTGGTGCAGTGGATAAGGAACTGGGCCTGGAATAAGAAACCCCTGAGTTCCTGTCTAGCCTCAGACACTGACTAGTCGCATGACTCTGGACAAGTCACGTTACCCCATTTGCCTTGGTTTCCTCACCTGTAAAATGGGCTTGAGAAGGAATGGCCTCTGCCAAGAAAACCCCAAATGGGGTCACCGAGAATCAGACATGACTGAAAAATGACTAAACGCCACCAAACTCCCACTCCAGCGCCTGCTCACTGCTGTCTTCTAGCCCAGTTTGGGAAGTGGAGAGATGGAGGTGAATCAAGGCTCCAAGATGGCCTCGGTGATGCCAGATCCAGAATTCAAGCCAGCTCCTGGGCTGCCCAGTTCGGCACTCGTGTCCCCTTCCTTGTGCCCGGTACAGGCTCAGAGAGGAAGCTTCTCAGCCACTTACCTTGGAGTCGGCAAAGACGTACTCCTTCCGCAAGGTCTTCTCCTTCTCTGTCTCCACCACGATGACGAGCTTGTTATGGAACTTCTGGGACTTGATGAGCTGCAAGACTTAAGAGAGAATCGAGCATCAGCCAGAGGGCCACCTGGAGGGCCAGCGTGCCCTGCCCTGGCACCGCTCCTCGGACGAGGCTCCACTGAGAGGCAAGGCGAGCCAGGCAGATTTCTGCCTCCGAGGGGGGAGTGTATCCGTTAGCTCTGGGGGACAGGGAGCAACGCTGAAAACACCTAGCCAAGGGCTAGCTGGGGGGCTCAGTGGATGGAGAGCCAGCCTAGAGATGGGAGGTCCTGGGTTCAAGTCCAACCTCAGACATTTCCTAGCTGTGTAGCCCTGGGTAAGTCACTTAACAGCCCTTACCTTCTTCTACCTTGGAACCAATGCTTAATAGCGGTTCTAGGACAAAAGACAAGGGTTAAAAAAAAATCCATCTAGGAGAGCTCAGGAAGTTAGATAAAATCTGCTACTTGGCTGTTCACTCATGCCTGATTTTTCCTAACGCCATAGTTTCATCCATGAGGTTTTCTTGGCAGACACCGGAATAGTTTCCTTTCCCACCGCGTCCCCATGTTGCAACGAGGAACTGAGGCAAATAGGGGTTAAGTGACTTGCCCAGGGTCACACAGTTACTATGTTTCTGAGGCTGGATTTGGGCTCGGGTCTTCCTGACTCCCAACCCAATGCTCTCGCTACCACATCACTTAGTTGCTCCTGATACATGGATTCAATGGAATAGAAAAAAGGAGATTCTGAAGAACCGAGAGAAGCTTGGGAAGACTTTCTATGAACTGATGAGGAATGAGAATAGAAGAACCAGGAAACAATTAACAGGATGATGGCAAGACTATAAAGAAAAGCAACACTGAAAGGCATCAGAACTCTGCAATTGTGAATTCTGGGGACTAACAGTGTAGGGTTCCTCCTGCCTCTTGGCCGAGAGGAGTGGATAAAGCAATGGGCTTGAAGCAAAAAACCTGTGTTCAAATCCTGCCTCAGATACTTGATACTTACTAGTTCTGCGGTATCCTGGGCAAATCGCTTACCCTTTGTTTGCCTCAGTTTCCTCAACTGTAATATAAGGGTCTAATGACCTCCAGGATTTCCTCTAACTCATAAGACCACAGATTTGAAGCTGCCAAGGACTGTAGAAAACATCAAATCCAACCCCTTCACTTTACAGATGAAGCAACAGAGGCCTTGTCCAAGGTCACATGGCTGGTTAAGTGTCTGAGGCAGAATTTGCACTCAGGTCTTCTTGACTCCAAGGTCATCGTTTTATTTGTTGCCCTAGGCTGCCTCATACTCCAAGTCCCATAATCTTTGCTTGGGGAGTCCTCAGCCTTCCTCTGCACCCTTCCCACTCAGTAGGAGAAGAGAGGGGGCCGGCTCTATCCTCACTTTCCAGCACAACATCTGGACTGTCAAACCACCACCCACTCCCTGCTTTTCATAACTTGTACTCGGTGCTTTCCATCTGCACCTCCTTTCTGCCATTGCTGCTGCTGCTGTGGTCTGCTACCAGCCAGGGCTCATTTCTCCTTTCTAGAGGACATCAGTGGCCTCCTCCATCCCTGACCCTCCCTGCATCATCCTCAATGGTCCCAGCATCTCTGCTTATTAGCGTCTGGGGGGCCAGACTTCTATCAGCCTGGATACTTGCTGCCTCTTCCCTGTGGTCCTCTTCACATGGCCTCCCCTTGGTCAAGCTCGAGGCTTTCCCAACAACATAGGAGCTGCCTGGACTAAGCCTTAGCTCCCAGAACCCAGGTTCCCCTTCACAGAGAGACCCATGGGAAGCTCCTCATCACTAGCATCATGTGGTCTGTGACATGATGGGAGAGCAGAGGGAAGGAGAGGGAAAGAGGGGCAGGTGGTTCACTCTGGACTAGGATGAGCTTGGAAGAGACTTAGAGGAAGGGACACAGGCTGAGCCTTTGAGGATGCCAACAGCCGTAGACGGCATCACTGGAGATGCCAAAGAATCCACTGCAGCAGGCAGTGACCAAGTGCGATCCCGTCTATTCTTCACAGTGTCATGTTACTCTAATCCCTGGGTGGTGAAACAAGCGGGGGCTAGGAGGGCAGTCAAGGCTCTCTTACTTTTCTTGTGGCTATAGAACTTGTCCTCGGGGCCATCCTTGGATTTCTTGATGATCAGTTTTCCAGATTCAACGTCAACTTTAAGCTGCATTTTTTGTGGAATTCCTAAGGATTCTGATTTTACCTACAGAAAATAGGAAAGGGCTTTTTTCACCATTTGCATGATTCATTTCCATCATGGGACTTAGACCTGGAGGGAACCTTGACAATTCTTTCATACTCTCTTCATCTAAAAAATAATTTTTCGGTTTTTTTGGTTGTTGTTGTTATTCTGCACTTGACAAATAGCGATGAACAGAGGCCTAGTTCTAGACTCCTCTAAGCGTATCCCTGTGGGTGCTACCGGTTCCACTGCACACATCCCAACTCTATACCTGGTGGTCTCCAGCTGCTGGCGTGTCTCTCCAAATTTGGCTAGGATGGTCCTTTTGAGGAAGGCAGGAGGAGAGTCTTTTCTAGCTGCCAGAGTTTGGCAGAGCCTACACAGATAGCCTTCCAGAACCCAAGGGCACCTCCTCCCTTTGGGGAGCCATCCAAAGTGGACTTGGGTGAAGGAAGGAAAAGAGAAGGTAAAACTAGCCACGCCATTACTTGGGCTTTGACTACTTAGGGGACAACAAGGCCCTGCTTTAATACACAATCACCAATGAATTCATCAACCAGCAAGCACTTATTATGCTCTAGGACCTGCGCCAGGCACAGAAATAATTTTTTTTTTTAGCATCAGAGCCCTAGAATGGACCAAATGAGGTCGTCTTGTCCTTCTGTTCCTACTAGAGAGTAGGACTGAATTGATAGTGTCCCAGACTAATAAGAAACGATGCGATTGGAGTAGCTAGATGGCTCAGAGAATAGCGAGCCATGTCTGGAGCTGGGAGGTCCTGGGTTCAAACCTGACCTCAGCTACTTCCTAGCTGCGTGACCCTAAGCGAGTCACTTAACTCCCATGGCCTGTTTCCTTACTAGTCTTCTGCCTTGGAAATGATACCCAGGACTGTGCATTGATCTCAAGGCAGAAGGATGGTAAGGGGTAGGCAACGGGGTTAAGCGGCTTGCAATAGGGCTCAGTTTGTGAAAGGGAAGACCTTCCCTCCATGCACTGGGTCACCTACTTCCAAGTCTAGCCGCCCCCTATTCAGGAGACTTGCGGGGACCTACCCTGAGCCCTGGGTGGTGCAGCAGGAGCTCATCTGTCCTCCCGAGCCTGTTACCTGCACAGTCTCATTATAACCTTTACAACAGAAATCGGGGACCCTCAGCACCCAGCCGAGACTCGGGAGTGGAGCAGAGAAGGGATTGGCTAGCTGCCAAAGGTGAGACAGTTACCTCAAAGGTGACAGGAGGGATGAGCGATCGTCGATGTGTGGATTCAGGGCCTCCCCCCAGGAATGCCTTTCCCTGGAACCACAAGAAAGAGGCGGACTCCGGGTCAATGGGAGGGGACAGAGGTGGGGGGGAAGAAGGGAAAGCAGCCCAGGGCCTGCCTCCAGCATACAGAGGGTTGCTGAGAAGAGAAGGGTGCCCAGGGAGAGCAGCAGAGCAAGGATGAGGCCTCCTTTGACCTACCTTGTCTTCGAGAGAGGACAGTAAGCTGGTCAGTTGGCCAAGCTTGGCCATTATGTTGACTGGACTGGCTTCTGCACACGCCTAGGGAGGGTAGAGAAAGCGGGTCAAAGAGAGAGAGTCACAGCGCTCTCCCTTTCCTCCCTGAATAGACATCCATTGTGGCAGGTCTACCATGGTTGGAGAAGGCCCCGGCCTCCTCTTGCCCTCGAGGAGCCCAGAATCCAGCAGTAGGTCAACAGAGAGCCCTGACCCAAGGCTCGAGGAGGCCCAGCCACAGAGTAGGGCAATGCCTTCTACCTGGCCCCTGGGAGGTCACTGGGGAAGAAGGGACACACAAAGGCTTCTGCTCATCATGCCAAGGTAGTACGTGACAAGAAAGAGCAATGGCGTCTCTGGGTGAGAGCCAGCCGTCGGGAGTTGGGCTAATCTGCTCCCCCGGCCCCTCTTGGGCACCAGGGATGACTCACTCAGGGAAGAAGGGACACAGACCTGAAGGATGACAATGTGCTCAAAGCAACAAGGCTGAAAGCTGGCCCAGCCAGGCAGGGCTAAGGAGTCCTTAGCCAGAGGGGCCTCCGCCTTGAGCCAGGGAAGCCTCCCTCAATAGGGAGGCCTCTCCTGAGCTTAATCCCTTCATGGCCTTTTTTCACTCACCCAGTCTGAGATCTCAGGCTGGAGCTCCTTCAAGACCAAGTTGAAAGCGAAATCTGTCCTCACAGGAAGTTCTTGGCCTTTTTAAAGGCCCCCCCCCCCTCATCACTTCCTGTGACTCCCTTCCATTCCCCACAGACCAATGACAGCTACAGCCTTGCTTAGGACGGCCCCTGGGAGGCCAGTTCAATTCTGATTTGTCACCCACTATGGCACTGATGGGTCACAGACCTCCCCCACTCCCCTGTGAGAAGGGTGGATCTGCTTCTGGTGATTAAATCTACAAATGGGCCAGGAGGGTTAATCCCATCTTCACAGACCCTGCACTGTGCCAAGTGCCAGGAGTGCATTTTCCTCCAGGATCTTCCCTGAACCTCATTGGCTGGTGGGCAGACTCCCTGCCCAGGGCTGGGGGCGCAGAGACAGGCATGTTAGAGAGGGGATTCTGGGAGCACCCGGGCAGGCGGGCGGCCTCCCTGATCCCTCCCAGCTGGGTCTTTCAAGGGAAAGCAGCTGCCAAATTCTCCTGGCTAGTGAGAGGCCCCAGCTTCAGGGGGAGCTTTCACAAAAGCAGCCCCTCTATGCCAGGCACTGGGCCCTCCAGGTGCGGGAGCTCCTTCCATCCTCCGGGAGCCTTGGGAGGGAGTAGCTGTAGATGCCATCATCTCCATTTTACAGGGAGGACACAAGTCCAGAGAGGGTGAGAGCACGTGCCCAGGCCTGACCCCACCCAGCTTTGGGGCCTCAGACTATCCCCCAGCAACCTGCCTCATTCCTTAACACCTCCCTCGCTTCTCGGCTGCTCTTCTGCCTCCTCCCGCTGGCCAGACCCACTGGTGCCCTCGCTTCCCCCACCAGCGGGACGCCCCAGTCAGGGACTCCCATTTCCAGATGGCCTCTCCCTCTCTGGGTGGCCTTCCTCAGCTTTGAGACACCAGCGAGCCTGCCCTCTGCCTCCCTTTGGTGGGTCTCCCCAAAGCCCCTCTGATCGCCCCCTGGGTCCATCCCTGAGGCCAGCACTGGCCACACATGCTCCAGACCAAAGACCACAAGTGGAAAATGGTCATTCCCCAGGAGGGCCCCTTTGCTTTGGGGAGTTCTTGACCCCAGATCAACCAACCAGAGAGCTTTTAACTTGGTTCCAGCCTCCATCTTTTCCAAGCCATCCTCCTACTGGCTGACAAATGAACATTCCTAAATTACAGTCTCACAGGGATACTCTTCTGCTCATGAAGCTTCAGTAACTCCCTAGTGCCTCAAAGAGAAAGCAGAAGTGCCTTGACTGGCACCGAGAGCTCTCTGCTGTTTGGCTCCTGCCTCACTTTCCCAGGCTGGTTCCATAGTACTCTCCCTCATTCTGTATTTAGCCCAAATGGTCAGCTTGCTCTTCCTTCCACCCAATATTCTACCTCCCATATCATGCCTGGAATTTTCTCTGCTTTTACCTCCCATTCTTAGAATTCTGGGCTTATTCAAAGCTCAGCTCTGAGGCCACTTCCTGCACAAGTTCTTCCTGGGCCCCCTCAGGAAGGAAGGAAGGATGGAAGGAAGGAAGGAAGGAAGGAAGGAAGGAGGGAAGGAGGGAAGGAGGGAGGGAAGGAAGGAGGGAAGGAAGGAAGGAAGGAAGGAGGGAGGGAAGGAAGGAAGGAAAGAAAGAAAGAAGGAAGGAAGGAAGGAAAGAAGGAGGGAGGGAAGGAAGGAAGGAAGGAAAGAAGGAAGGAAGGAAGGAAAGAAGGAAGGAAGGAAGGAAGGAAGGAAGGAAGGAAGGAAGGAAGGAAGGAAGGAAGGAAAGAAGGAGGGAGGGAAGGAAGGAAGGAAGGAAAGAAGGAAGGAAGGAAGGAAGGAAGGAAGGAAGGAAGGAAGGAAGGAAGGAAGGAAAGAAGGAGGGAGGGAAGGAAGGAAGGAAGGAAAGAAGGAAGGAAGGAAGGAAAGAAGGAAGGAAGGAAGGAAGGAAAGAAGGAAGGAAGGAAGGAAGGAAGGAAGGAAGGAAGGAAGGAAGGAAGGAAGGAAGGAGGGAAGGAGGGAAGGAGGGAAGGAGGGAGGGAAGGAAGGAGGGAAGGAAGGAAGGAAGGAAGGAGGGAGGGAAGGAAGGAAGGAAAGAAAGAAAGAAGGAAGGAAGGAAGGAAAGAAGGAGGGAGGGAAGGAAGGAAGGAAGGAAAGAAGGAAGGAAGGAAGGAAAGAAGGAAGGAAGGAAGGAAGGAAGGAAGGAAGGAAGGAAGGAAGGAAGGAAGGAAGGAAGGAAAGAAGGAGGGAGGGAAGGAAGGAAGGAAGGAAAGAAGGAAGGAAGGAAGGAAAGAAGGAAGGAAGGAAGGAAGGAAGGAAGGAAGGAAGGAAGGAAGGAAGGAAGGAAGGAAGGAAGGAAGGAAGGAAGGAAGGAAGGAAAGAAGGAAGGAAGGAAGGAAGGACGAAGCCTTTAGTAAACCCTCACTTTGGGGCAGGCACTGGGCTAAGTTCTGAGGATAAAAGTCCAAGAAAACAGGGGGGCTCCCCCACAGGTGGCTTCCCTTCTTCTTCTTTTGAAGCTGTCCCTTCTGTTTGTGACTCGACACCCAGTATTGGTTCCAAAGAAGAGAAGGGGTAGGTAAGGGCCCGTATAGTACAGCTTTTCTCCCCCCTCCACACGCTCTCCTCCTGCCTCCATCTTTTGAGGCTCCCCAGGGAGCCTTCCCTGACCCCTTCCTCATTCTCATCCTGGCCTCCATGAGGCAACCACCTACCTGAGGCCGAGACCGGATGCCAGGGGACAGCTGCTGGTCAAACAACCTCTGCAGGGCCTCCAGGGTGGGCAAGGTCCTGGTAACTTCACTGTGGGAAGGAAACACGGCACGGGTGAAGGGTTAGCTGGGACCAGGGCATCCCTCTAGGGCTCCGGCATCTTCTCCTTGTGCCCCCCAGCATTCACGCCACCTCCCTGCTCCCGGCCTTGCCATGTTATGGAAGCCTTAGTCAGGGGACCAGCCAATGAGGAGCTGAAGAGAACCTCAGGGAGGGTCTAGGCGGAACCCTTCACTGTGCATGGGAGGGAGAAGGCATCGACTCCAGGCGCTCGGAGTTGACTGAATTCAGCGGTCATTTAAAGATGGCCCCGGGAGAGCTTTTTGTCTCCCTGCAGAAGGGAAGGCCTCTGAGGGCCCGGATGGATGCTCCATCTTCGTCTTTGCAGTGCCAGGGCTGGGCATCAAGGAGCAAATGCCCGGCAGCCGCGTGATCCACCCAAAACCTCTTTGGCTCACTGGATCCCTTTAGGAAAGCTCAACAGCTGGACAGGTCTTGGAGGCCATCGAACCCAGCTCCCTCCCTTTCCAGAGAAGGAACTGGGGGCCCAGATTGCTTATAAGGTGGAAGGCAGAGTTCTGGGAATAGGAATTCAACAACAAAAAAAAGCAGTGCCCGTCCTCACGAAGCTGACGTTCTATGGGATACGGCTTGTCAAGACGCAAGTCAACGCAAGAGAGTTTGAGGAAGGAAAAATGCCAGGGAAGGGGGGAGGGGGGTCAGGGGAGACCAGAGAAGGCTTCCTGTAGGAGGCAGCGTATGAAGGAAGCTTAGGATTCTATGGCACACAAGTGAGGACATCCTAAGAGGGTGGGAGTAGAGCAGCTCAGCAAAACTGACCAGATCCATCCGGTTCAAGAGGTGGCAGCCGTTGGCACCGAGTATCAGCCCTGGAAGGGCCTCTCCTGAGAGTGTCTAGACCAGACAGGCCAAGCGGATTGCTTGATTGCCCAGAGCCATGAGAATCCCTCCAGTTTTAGTTCTCAGCAATATGGAGTCTCCAAATGGAAAGAAACCCTCCAGGGCCCCCATTCCTGGGCAGCAGCCCCTCCTTTCTAACACCCCAAAGAAGCGGCATCTAGACTCTGCCCCAAGACATCGGGGGAGGAGGAACCTTCTGGGATCACAGTGCAGCCAGGGAAGACTTCCTGGAGGAAATTGGACAGCAATGGGGTGCCAGGCCAGGAGTCAGGAAGACCCAAGTTCAAATCCAGGCTCAGACTGGCTGTATGAACTTGAGAAAGTCACTTAACCTGCTTGCCTCAGTTTCCCCACCTGTAAAGTGAGCCGGAGAAGGGAACAGCAAACTTCTCCAGCGTCTTTTCCAAGAACGCCCAGATGGGTTCTGAAGAGATTGAAGGATGAGCAGGCAACGGCTTTTGCTTGCTTGAGAAGCCCAAGGGGCCTCTCCTAGGATGGAACACAAACGTGGCAGCTTGGCTTTGGAAGCCCTTCACAGTCAGCTTCTGTCTTTCCTCTCCAGACTCCCTGCACTGTTATCTCTGCTCTAACAGAGCCGGCCTACACGGAGCCTCCCAAGGCTTCTCCTCTCCCAATCGAGTGCCTTTGCCTACCCTGCCTGCCCTCACGACTGGCTGCCTTGAAGGCAGGGGCTGGCCCACGGCAGGCACCTGTTGTTGGCAGCTCGTTCGGGATCTGTCAGCTCCCACGGTTAGGTCAGGGAGTGCTGCTGGCTGCCGAGCTGAATCAGTGGGTTCTGGCAATGTGCCGTCGTACTCCTGGTTCTGCCCTCTGGGCCTCCACAGAATGAGCCCGATTCCTCCTCTGAATGACACCCGGCAGGTGCTGGAGGACAGCTCTCCAGTCTGTCTCAGCCTGGCAGTTTGAGGCTTCCTCCTCATTCTTCCAGCCCATTCCTACCGGGTCGTGTTCTTTGGGGACCCCTTGGGGCTCGGCCAGCCACGCAGTGTCCCTCCTGGGATGGGTCAGAGGTGAATTGACCAGGCCAGAGGCCCACAGCCTCCCCAGCCCAGGACTGCGCAAGGTGCTAGGAGAGACAAACCAAAAGAGCCCCTGCCTTCAGGAGGCTAATGTTCTTTCAGAGAAAACAGTGAAGACAAGGGCAAAGAAACACAAAGGGTTGGGGCGCTGTGCTGAGGGCTGCAGGGATATCTCATTTGATCCTCACAACAACCCAGGAAAAGGATGTACTTATCGTCTCCATTTTGACAGTTGAGGAAACTGAGGCAGACAGGTTACATGACTCATCCAAAGTCACTAGAAGATATGGGGAACAAATGAACCACTTCGTCTGGAAATGTAGCATGAGTGAGGATGAATAATGTGAATTCAGTTTACAAAGATACTTTGGAATCAGTTTGAAAAGAGCTTTGAATGCCAAATAAAAGTTTATGTAGGGGTAAGAGGCATACACTGCACTTGACTGAGGAAGGAAGGAAGGGAAACAATTAAATTGTGTCTCTGGAATATTACTTTGGCAGTTCTGAAGAAGCCAGATTGGAGACCTTGAGGCAGGGACCCTAACAGGAGGCTCCTGGTAAAATCCTAGTTTTGATGATGGGGCAGCTAGGTAGATAGAGAGCCAGACTTGAAGATGGGAGGTCCTGGGTTCAAATCTATCTTCATATACTTCCTAGCTGTGTGACCCTGAGCAAGTCACTCGATCCCCATTGCCTAGCCCTGACCACTCTTCTGCCTTGGAACCAGCGCACAGTGCTGATTCTGAGATGTATGGTGAGGGTTAAAGAAAAGATGTATTACTGAAACCCAGGTCTATCCTGGGGCATTACAGTCAGTCAGAAAAGGAGAGGCTGTGGCCAACCCCCTGCCGGCTCTCAGTGATCGCTGCTTCCCTTTCTAAATGCTCACAGAGCCTCCCTCTGAGGAAGTGACTCCAACATTTTGTCTCCTCGTTCGGTGAAGCCTCCAACTTTCGTGTCTAAAAACATTTGCAAACGAAGCTGGAATATTTATGTGATTAACTTCCTCTGAGTGGATTTTCTCATTTGGCTGCAGACATTTGGGGAAGTTTCCAGTAAGTGCATCTGTCATTGTTATTAGTAATAATAACTGTTTCCAAGATGCACACTTGCTGCTCAGGAGAAGACGTTGAGCAGCAGCACTTCAGGGCTCGCTTATCTCCAGCTTATACCAAGGAAGCGAGACAGTGGCAGGAGCTCGACTCTATTTACAGATAGGGAAACGGGATGCCAGAGAGGTCAAGACTTACCAAAGATCACACAGCTAGTGCTAACAGAGATGGTTGACACTTGACATTGGGTTGTCATTATGTTTTCTTCCATCCACAAATCCAGACACCACTAAATGGTGCAGATGGACAGGGCTTGGGGCTTTGAACCAGGAAGAGCTGAGTTCAAATCCTGCCTCAGACACTTATTAGCTGTGTGACCCAGGGTAAGTCACCCAACCTCCACCTGCCTCAGTTTCCTCATCTGTAAAAAAGGTGGCTAACAATAGCGACTCCCCTATACGTGCTTAATGAACGCTTCTTCCTTCCCTCCTGTCCTGGGGGCCTGGCTGAAGAGGGATAAAATAAACGTGTCCACTTCAGATCTGGTCCCCAGGAAGGCTGCCCCTGCGGCGCTGTCTGGCACCGACGTCCTCCCTTTTTTCTAAGAATAGTATCTGTGACTGAAATAGCCTGAAGCCGAGCCTGTCAGAATCCAGGCTGAGCTGTCAATGCAAGCAGAGACCGGAGAGGCTGGGCCGGGAGCCGAGGGAGCCCGGGAACGGCAGCCGCAGCTCATAGAGGCACAGATTTTTCACGCTGGAAGGGCACCAACCCCCCGCCAAGCCCTGCTCCGACCTCGTCCTTGCTCAGCTGAAGAAACTAGAAAGAGGAAGCTGTGAGAGGCAGAAGCAGAGATGGAAGTCGGGGAGGGGGTTGGGGGGGTTCAGGAGGGGGCGGGGCTGACTCCTCGACCAGGAGGCTGCATCCGAAGTCAAGGTGACCAAAGAGACTCGATTTATTCATTCAAACCCACACACGGCGAGCACATGAATGTGGTGACGGCCTGGCATTTAGAGGGTTCCCTTCTGACACCCCCCCAGTTCTGCCAATGTGGGGCTCTGTGACCCTCTCCAGGCCTCAGTTTCCTCATCTGTAAAGTGAAGGAGTTGGGCTAGACGACCTCTAAGGCCCCTTTTAGCCCTACATCTAGGGCGCTCTCACTCCTCTTCCCCTCTCTCAGCCCAATTTCCTCAATATTCTTTGTAATCCTAAAAATCCTCATCAGTTTCCCAGTCTGTGAGATGGGTGCGCAGGACTAGAGGGGTCGCTCCTGCCCTAAAGCGATGGCCCCCAGGGCAACGGGTCTGGAAACAGGAGCACCACCAAGACACAGGCCGGCCGGATGGCCTTATTATGAGGATCGACGAAGATGAGAGGCCCAGATCGCTCGGAAAATGATAGAGCGGCGGACTCAGATAAGGGATCCTGTCCACAAACGGAGCTGCCAGCATTGATTAAGCACCTGCTGCATCCAGATCTCGCTAGGACTCCCTGATTCAGATAACTATGAATATGAAACAGTCTTTGCCCTTAAGAGAGAAGGAAGAGGAGGAGGAGGAGGAGGAGGAGGAGGAAGAGGAAGAGGAGGAAGAGGAGAAGATGGAAGAGGAGGAAGAAGAGGAGGAAGAAGAGGAGGAGGAGATGAAAGAGGAGGAGGAGGAGGAGGAAGAAGAGGAGGAAGAGGAAGAGAAAGAGGAGGAGGAGGAGGAAGAAGAGGAGGAAGAAGAGGAAGAAGAGGAGGAGGAAGAGGAGGAGGAGGAGGAGGAGGAGGAGGAGGATGGACATTCACACTTGGGTCACAGTGCCTTAAGGTTCACAAAGAATATTCCTCATAACAACCCTGCAATAAATAAAGGCAGGGCAGGAATGGTCATGCCCATTTTATAGATGAGAAAACAGAGGCCCAGAGAGGCTGGCATCTCCCTGGGAACACGGCGCTGTAGAGGGGACTCGTGTTCAGGGCCAGGTTGGACTGGAGGTTCCTTCCAGTGTGGAGAGTCGGGATTCCTCTATTGGCTCAGCCTTGGAGTCGGGCTCCTGAGCAGGCGTCCCCCTCTTCTCTCTATGCGGGACCAGCATTTCCGGCTCAGATGAACCTGGAGTCCGTGGAGCCCAACCCCGGTGCTTTCCAGAGGGTGAGAGGTGCGCCGGAGGCTGCACAAGTGCTAAAGCTCCATCACTCTCGTTAGTATTAGCAACACCCGCCTATTCCAGGCAGCGTGTATAAGCCCATGTCAGGAATGAAGGGTAAGTTGGTTAAAATGTTCTCCTTTGGGGGCAGCTGGGTAGCTCAGTGGATTGAGAGCCAGTCCTAGAGACAAGAGGTCTTAGGTTCAAATCTGGCCTCAGACACTTTTTAGCTGTGTGACCCTGGACAAGTCACTTGACCCCCATTGCCTAGCCCTGACCACTCTTCTGCCCTGGAGCCAATACACAGTACTGATTCTAAGGGGAGGGGGTTAAAAATGTTCTCCTTTTGACCTCGAAGGGAAGAGAGATTCCTTTTTCTCTTGCATTTTCATTTATTTTCTGGGTTAATCGGCCCATGGCATCTTCTGCTTTACTGAAGGGGTTCACATATGGAAAAAAGACTGAGATGTCCTCATTATGGGCTGGTCTTCAATAAGCAGCATTGCTGAACTTGTGAAGAGGAAGACCCGAGTTCAAATCTCATCTCAGACATTGACTAGCTATGTGACTCTGGACAAGTCACTTCTCGTCTGTGCCTCAGTTTCCTCATCTGTAAAATGGTTGTGGTGGGATTGGATGGCCTCTAAGGCCCCTTCCAGCTCTCTGATCTGATGGAGAGGCAGGAAGCCGTCCTGGCCGCTGACCTCCAGAGATCCCTGCCCTCCAGGGTCAGGAGCCCCATTCTCCAGGGCGTTGGTGAACCGAGCTGGCTTCTAGCTCAGGTGAGCCCCGCATTTCCAGGGAGGATGGGGGAAGGGAGCCCCGAAACCCAGGGGTCTGTTTGGTTGGTAGATGGGAGATTCTCCCAACGATGAGCTGGGGGGGATCCCCTCCGAGGTCTCCCCCGGCCAGTGGACACCAGGATGATGGAAGCATTTAGCCCAGCGGCCACTACCCTGAGGTATTGGGGGGATCCACACAGAAGGACTTAAATCCATCCACACCGACGGGCAGCCCAGAGCATTCCGCGGGCTTCGTCTGGCACGCTGCACCACAGCTGTCCTGGGTGGGTAACGGAGGCTCAGGAGATGCCTTCCAGTACTTAGGAGTGCCCCGGAATGCCTTCAAGACATGGGGATTGTGTTTGGGGAAACTGAGTCCCCAAATGGCATGTTGAGGAAAAGAATCAAGTCCGCAGCAGGGTGTGGCAAGTGAAAGGAGCCCCACGAGGGCTCGTTCCCCCATCCCTCCTTGCCAGCAGCCTTTGCCCTCTTCCTAGAGCACAAGTCTGACCACGCCCCTCCCTCATTCCAGAACCTCCGATGGATCCCTATTGCCTCCAGGATAAAACACAAACTCCACGGCTGGACTTAAAATCCTCCGTAGTCTGCCTCCCCCCAAGCTTCCTGGGATTGGTGACCTTCGCTCTCCTTTCTCTTCCAGGGCGATGTGGCACTCCGCTAGGAAGTGGCTGACGCCAGATCAGTCTTTTTTCTAAAAAGAGCTGGAGAAGGCAACGTGCCCCCCTCTGGCCCCCTGGCCATGAAAGCCCCCAATGGGGCGTCAGCCATCACTCGCGTCTGCCATTTTGCTGCTGCCCATGGCTGTCCGCGCGGCTATCCCAGGAGGATGGAGAGGGTTCAAGGTTTTGTGAGCCACATGTGTGTGTGCTGAGCGTGAGGACTGGGCGGCCAATCCATCCCGGGGGTGGGCGAGGATGGAATTTTGCTTTGAAGGAAAATCTTTCTGTTCTGGAGCTGGTGCTCCGATAACAATCCTATTCCGGCTTTTTGCCAGGAGTATGTTACTGAGAAAAGCAGGCTATAACTAGGGAGGGGCAAAGAGGGCTCTGGCTCAGGGAGCCGAAATGCGGTGAACTTACTTTCTTTCCTGCCCCATTGAATGGGCCTCAGTTCTCTTTTGTATTCCTTTTATATTTCCAAATAGGAACTTGCTCCAGGGATACTTTGGTTTAGCAAGCCCCCAGCCTCCCATTTCCTCCTGATAGGTTAGTTCTAGGAATAAATGCCAGGCTCAGATTCAGCTCTCCCTGTCTAGGGGAGGGAAGGGTTTGGCCACTGAGAAAACAACTGGAATTTAAGGTGCTTTGGAGGGGGAAACCTAAGGGCTTGGAGTCAGAGGACCTGCAGGTCTGCCGCTCACTGGCTGTGTGGCCTTGGCCAAGTAGTTTCCTCACCTATACAATTAGATGGTCTTGGCATTCCACTCCAGCTCTAGGTTCATGACCTTATTACAGGAGAGTTCCCCAAATCACCATTTCTGAATAGTAAAAAGTGCAATCGCTTCCCTATACAGGGGCTAGGCTATTTCTTGATTTTTATTGATTTTTCCCTTTGTTGATTTAGAATATTTTGGGACTTTGCTTAAAATTGCACAAAGATTTTTGGGACTTTGTGGTCAGTCAACAAATATTCATTGAAGACCTACTATGTGCCAGACACTGCAAAAGACATCCCCTGCCCTCATGCGCTTACAATCTAATAGGGAAAGACAACAAGCAAACAAATACAGACAGACACACTTGTACACTATTTGACATTGGTGCCAAGTGAAGCAAATGGGCACCTCATCTCCAGGAAGCAGGGAAAAGAGAAATCTGGGATAAATCAGGGAATAGATTAAAAAAAAAGATCAAAGGGGGGAAAGGCACTTTTGAGGAAAATTCTAGGAGCCATAAGGGCTAGCCTGAGATTCTGAATTATCCAGAAAAAGTGTCTAAGCCATGCCTACCCTTTGACCCAGTGAGCCATCACTGGGTATCCAGAAAACAGAAGAGGGGAGGGAGGGAAAAGAGAAGAGAGCAAGAAAGGAAAAAGAAAGAAACATCCAGTACATAATAAACTCTGTGGCTACGTTACAGAGCCAGCCTAGAGTGGTAGAGACTCAGAGGAGCTCTAGTCTAACCCCTCACAAGTAAGGAAACAAGCACAGAAAAGGACTTCTGAGAGCTCAAGCAGCAAGTACTAAGAACAAGTGTGAGAGCACTTTCCTACCAATTACCTCACTTGATTACGTGCTTAACTTTAACTCAGTGTGGTAGTAAAAATAGGATTTTGTTTTTTGCATCTAGGAAACTGAGGCCCAGAGAGGGTGAGTCATTTCTCTAGCATCACACAGCTAGGATGTGGCAGAGACAACACCAACCCTCAGGATTTCCTACCTCCCAAGCTGCTCCTAGGCTTAGTTATGAGCCTACATCATTCAAAAGAACCTAAAGCTGGAAGGAGATGATGGAGCCTGTCTCTCATTTTACATATGAAGAAACAGAGGCCCAGGAAGTTTTAGGGTGACTTATCAAAGGGCATAGAAATAGTAGGTAGCAGAGTGAGACATGAACACTGATCTTATTCCAAATGAGCACATGTGTACACATGATGGTGGTAATGATAGCTATAGTTATGGTGAGAGTGGGAGTGGTGATGGGAATAGCAATAGGAGGAGTATTCATATTAATCATAGTGACAGTGTAAATTGTTCCAGCAGTGATGGTGGTAGTGTTAGCAGTGGTAGGGATAAAAGTTGTCATGACAGTAGCAGGAATCATAAATATGGTGATGCTCCTCCAAAGCAGCTTCTTCTAGGATATGCCTTGATCATTGGAACAGCTAGTGTAATGCTAGTAGCAGCAATGCTTGCTCCAGTAATGGAGGTGGTGGTGGGAGGAAGAGTGATGGTAGCCATGACCTCTGAGGTCCCTCTCAGCTCTGTGTCTTTCATCCTACTAGTAACAATGATTTTTGCTCACATTAGTGATGATAATGATAGTAATGACAGCCACACTCGGGGCAGCTAGGTGGCTCAGTGGGTTGAGAGCCAGGCCTAGAGACGGGAGGTCCTGGGTTCAAATCTGACCTCAGACACTTCCTAGCTGTGTGATCCTGGGCAAGTCACTTGACCCCCATTACCTAGCCCTTAATGTTCTTCTGCCTTGGAGCCAATACTCAGTATTGATTCTAAGACAGAAGGTGAGAGTTAAAAACCCAACAAGTAATGACAGCCCCAGTGAGGGCAGACAGTCACCGTAATGCTAGTTCCGGCGCTATGGTAACTGCCTGGATGACAGAGATGCTTCCTCCTGGATGGAAGGGTTGATGACGCTTTATCTGGCCGTACCTGTAGAGCTCTTTGCAGAGGACCATGATTAGTTTCTTGAAGTGGGGGAGGTTGTTGGCTCCTGTCTTCACAAAGTCCGTATCCAGGCTAACCTGAGTGCTCAGGTAATCTTGGATGGCTTTCAGGTGCTCTTCAGGAAGCCTAGGAGAGAACAAAACCATGAATTAACGCACGAGGCAGCCTTGAATGCCAGCAAGAAGTGGCAGTCATGCCTTGGCATCCCCAGGCCCGAGAAGCCCGCCGGGCTGGACCGCTGGCTACCCGGATGGATGAATGCTTCCTCTGCCTTTCGCCCAGGGATGGTCTCCTCTGAGCTGGGCTGGGAGGCAGAAGGTGGGACAAATGGGAGGCTACATGAGACGAAATGGCCCTTTGGGGCCTTCTCTGTAACCCGGCCATTGACCGAGTTGTCCCCACAGTGGGGAGGGCCTTTCAGTGGAACGCTGAGGGGGAGACAGCAGCGTTTCTGCCCGCCTGGTGAGTAGAGGTGCCGAGGAGCCAGGGCTGCCCATTGCTAAAGGCCGCCGGGCGGGCTATCCTGCTCCTTCCGGCTCCCGATCGTTGCCTGTCGGCCTCTGGCTCCAGCTCCGGTGCTGTTTCCTCCGTCTACACGGCTGGACAGACCCTGTGCTCAGCTCTGTGTTTCCGCAGCCCAAACCTTTGGGCAGAGAATCGCCTGAGCTCTGGGAGGCTGCTGACCGGCCCTCAGAATCCTGCAGAAGGCTGATGGGTACAAGAAGGGATGGCGGATGCCAAGGGGGGAAGGGCAGCTTTTCTACTCGGCGTAAGCCAGGGCGCCTCAAGTGCTGCCCCCCTGGGGGTCATCGAGGAGAACAAGTCCTCCTTCTGGGTCCCTGGGGTGGGGACGTGCCACAGACAGGGCCTGCCTGTGAGGATTTCCTGCCTCGAACCCAGTGAAAGCCTTTTGTCCGGTAGAATTGCCCGAGACGGTGCTCTTTGCTCCAGAGCCCGCTCCGCCGTATTTTGGGGGGCATCAATTAAATGCAGTGTCTGACCTCCAACACCCCCTTCTGGCCCCCTGGCTGAGGAGGAAGAGCGTCTGGATCGGACGGGGAGCGCCGGCCCAGCGGCAAACGTGAGTCTCTCAGACGTGGGAGGGGGCAGGCTGGTGGCTGAGTGAGTGGCTCGTAAAGGGGCAGCTGGACAGTCATGTGGGCCTTTATGGAGCGCCCCGACGTGTGCCAAATGCTGTCTATATGATCTCGTTTCGCCCTCCCAAGGGAGGAAGGTGTTCTCGTGGTCTCTGCTTGGGGATGGGGAAACTGAGGCTGAGGGAAGTTACTTAGCTCGCCCAGATCACACCTCTAGTAAGGTCGGGGGCAGGATTTGATCTCGGACCTCCCCGACTTCAAGCCTGGGCCACCTCGCTGCCTGGATGGATGGACAACGAGGGCAGCCTGGAGAGGGACGTGGCGACTCCTTACGGGATACATAGAGGGAGATCCAGGACGTGGTGATGCTGAAAACGGCCTGCTTGTCCGAGAGGAAGAAGCGAGGGGCCGAGGGCCGTGATGTCACCCTCTTGTGGCCTCTGCTGGCCGGGGAGGGCTCAGGGCTGCTGGTCTCCCCAAGGGGTCTAGCCAGAGCCTGAGGAGCTTCCCTAAAGTCTCTGCTGAGTCCCAGAGGCATTCTGGTGCTGGACAGCTCCTCCTCTGAGGGACCAAGACACTAGAGGCCCCCTAGCCTTCTCTTCTGTCTTAAAAAACCTTTCTGCTGAGTGACCCTGGGCAAGTCCCTTGACCCCCACTGCCTCGCCCTGACCTCTCTTCTGCTCTGGAGCCAATACACAGTGCTGAGTCCAAGGCAGAAGGTCAGGGTTTCAAGATAGCCTTTCTGTGTGTCAGGTCCAAGACCAGGGCCGGGTAATGGGGGTCAAGGGACTTGGCCAGGGTCACACACAGAGGAAGCATCCCAGGTCCTCCTGTTTCCAGGCTCTCCATCCACCGAGCCCCCCGGCTGGCCCCCACCGACCCCAGCAGCTTCCTTGTAGGAGGAGACTTGCTGGGAAGGGGAGAGCCGGCTGGATTCTTTTCCCGCCCCCGTTCCTCATAGATGAATGGGATCCCACGCAGCCTCCCACTCCCTGCCATGCTGTTCCAACCGGATGTCTCAGGCTTCCAGAGTGAAAGGCAGCTGGGATGGATCCAGTAAGAGCTCCCTCCACAACGGCACCCCTTAGGAAGGCCCCCCCTCCCGTGGGCACCCCTGAGCCCCCCAACACCAGAAAGGCCCTCCCGGGGTGAGAGCCCCCAACTCCTGCCCTGGGCTGGGGCTCTCTCCGCGGGGGCTAAAGCCCCCCTGCCCCCCTCATGCGGAGAGCCTGGGCCCAGCGGCCACCCTCTCCCTGGGCTGCCCGATGGGTGGATGGAAGGAGTGATCTCTGACGTGAAATCGACTGGACGTTTGGTTCCGGGAAGCCTTCGGCAGAGGAGAGGAACGGGGGGAGCTGCTCTCGGGGCCCCTGGGGGGCTTTAGGGAAGCTGGGAGCTTGTCATCGCTCTGGGCCACAAAGCCAGCGCATTCCTCATTCCGTGGAGCTCTGGTACGATATGGATGGACGCTGGCTTTGGAGTCTGGGAGGCAGGTGCACATCCCACTCCGGACACCTTCTAGCTCTGGGACCCAAGACAAGTCATTTACTCTCGCAGTGCCTCAGTTTCCTCATCTGTAAAATGAGGGGGGTGGACTCCACGGCGTCTGAGGTCCCCTCCATTGAGCCATGACGTCAGGCAAACACACAAACGAGCTAGTCCTTTGCCATAAAGGCGTCTCTTCCCTCCCTGAACTTGGGATCCTGATTTGTGCACTAGTCCGACCTCAGAATAGTAATACTGTCTCGTGGCATCTCGTGGGGTTGTGTTGGCTTGCGGGGCCCAGGAAGTGTCCACACGTGTCTGTCACAGAAGCTGCACCCCGTGAAAAGGAAGGAGACCCGGGCTGAGCACCGTGGACCAATTCAAGAGGCCTTGGGGTTTAGGCTGACAGGTTCTTGCCCAGAGTTCCTAGGAGTCTTTGATTCTGTATGCTCAGCCATCAGAGGGGCAGCTAGGGGGTCCCGAGGATAGAGCACTGGGCATAGACTCCTCCTTAATTCAAATCTGGCCACAGGCACTTACTAGTTGTATGACCCTGGGCAAGTCACTTAACCCTCTTGGCCTCAGTTTCTTCATCAGTAAAATGAGCTGAAGAAGGAAATGGCAAACCTCTCCAGCATCTTCACCAAGAAAACCCTAAATGGGGTCACAAAGACAAATAACTGACTAACAAGCTCTGCTGTCTCCCTGATGTTTGTGTCCTGGTGCATTTAGCCTTGTTCCGAGGATTATGGGATCCTGAGCTTCAAAGGAATCTCGTCCAAAGCCTTCATTTTACACATGAGAAAACTGAGGTTCAGGAGGCTGAGTGGCTTGCCCACGGCCACACCGGCAGTAAGCCACAAAGGCAGGATGTGGACCCTGGGTCTGACTCTGAAGTCAGCTCTCTTTCCCGGGTCTTGAAGGATTGCTGGGAGGGAAGCACTCTGCAAGCATCAGTGCGAGTTATTATTTGGCATCTGCTGATTGTCTGCCCCTCACCAACTCGGGGTTGGGCACAGCTCGCTGCCTCTTTTTGTTGTCCCAGAGCAGTAGTGATTACTGACTGTTCTGAGCTGGGGCTCCTCACATTTGGGTCCCTTTGGCGGCTGTCGCCCTGATACGGTGCGTGAGCCCCCATCCCTGAAT
This sequence comes from Monodelphis domestica, assembly GCF_027887165.1. Classification (NCBI taxonomy): domain Eukaryota; kingdom Metazoa; phylum Chordata; class Mammalia; order Didelphimorphia; family Didelphidae; genus Monodelphis; species Monodelphis domestica. Next base: position 532,636,445 of record NC_077228.1, on the reverse strand, counting down.
TCAAGCCCTGCTGGACCACTGAGACCTGTCAGAGAAGCCTTCCTGGCCAGTCCCTCATCCCACACTCAGGGAATTTTAGTTCTTTGAGGGCAGAGGCCATTCACGGGCTCATGTCCAGATCCCTCCTAGCCCTTCCCACAATGCCTTGCCCCTCCCTCACAGGTGGTCAGCAAATATTCCTGGAGTGAATACATGAGATTTTGTTGCCCGACCACCTATGTGAAGGAGTAACTTCTAGAGTAAGCTCTACGGTGGCATCGTGCAGAGAGGGATGGCGAGGACGGTCCCAGGAGCACTGAGGTGCTGTACTGGAGACCGGTCTTCTGAGAACAACCCACACCATGTCCCCATCCCCAGAGCTAGGAAACTCACCCACTGGTGTCCATGCCCTGGAATCTCTGAAGCAAAGTCTCCGAAAGCGACAGTTTGCTGGGTTCCATGACTCGGGAATTATCGGGTGGGAGGACTTCCTTGGCTTCGCTTGCCCCCGATGAGAGCGGAAGGTTCCTGGGAGGCAGCTCAGGCGGCGAGAGGAAAAATTCTGTTTGGGGGAAGGAGGAAGGTGGTTTTGTCTGAGTCTTAAGTCCTTCAGCTCCCTGCATCCTTGTGGCCTTCCGAAAGGCTGTCCACATGAATGTTAGCAGTCTCTCGTCTGGTGGCTTCCTCCCATGGAGAAGGGGAGCTCCCGGAGGACAGGGCCCGGCTCTCTTTTGTCTTTGGAGCCCCTGGGCCTGGCCCAGAACAGGCCCTTAATAAATGCTGAATTATTCCTCCCCTTCCTCATTTCCTTTTGTCCACAAATCTCCCCTCTCTTCTGGCCAATGGTGCCTGCGGGCCTTGTTTATAGCCCTCCAAAGAGACTAGACACCCCTCGCTTGGCCATTAGAATGAGGTACTCTCCCCCCACCAAGAGGAAGCCCATGACTCAGACTGAAAAAGGGGAATTAACTCCCATCTCTAGATAGTTTCCACCCTACCAGAGGAGGCATTAATGTGGAGGAACCACCACCACTCACCATAGCAAGGAAAAAGCCAGATCCCAGGCAGCCAGCACTCGTGCCCTGGGAGAGCCCCTTAGATCTTGGCCAGTGCCATTCCCACGTGCTAAAGTGCTTCTGGAGGAGAGCGGATCACCTGGGCCTCTGGGCTGAGCCAGAGTGTTCAAGGTATACCTCCGGCTGATCCGCTTTGGGAATGAGGCTTTCCCTCTTGGGTTACAGCCCCAAGGAACACAGAGTCTCAGCAAGCCTAAGGGAGACAGTGATGGGCACTCACTGCCTGGAGATGATCTCCAGAGGTCATGGTGGCACACTCTACCTGGGGAGGCAGACGCCACAGACGTTCCCCCCCCAGGAACCAGAGCCCACCTCTCTTCCTGAGGAGAGATGGCAGCCACCGGATGGGGAGCTACTGCTGTGGCCTCATTGGAAAGCATCGCAGGCTCGCCAAAGAAGCCACATTTCTGGTCTTGTTGGAAAGCATCATGGAGGCCCAACATTATCGTAGATGGTCAACACTCAGGAATGGTTGGACCTCAAACATATAACAGCCTGGGTCCAAGAAGGGGCAATTTAATAGGATTAAGCAGGAAACTTTATAGTTGAGTTCTTCATGAGAAGGAGATGGGCCAGGCAGGGCTAGAGAGTGGTTTGTCTGGAAAGGATCTGGGTGTCCTAGTGGACTAGCTATGACAGCCAAGAAAGCTAGTGTAGCCTTAGCCAATAATAATGATGATGTCGATGATGATGGTGATAAAGGCTAACATTAATAGAGCACTTTAAGTCTTGCCAAATGTTTTATAAATGTTTCATTGGATCATCATGACCACCCTGGGAGGCAGGTTCTATTATTCCCATTTTAGAATTGGGGAAACTGAGGTAGACTGTGGTGAAATAACTTTCTCGGAATCACACATCTAGTTAGGTGTCTGAATCTGGATTTGAACTCATATCTTCCGAGTTCAAAGTTTTCTCTACTGAGCCACTTCTCTGTTAGGAGAGGAAGAGGTTCAGCAAGTAAGTCAGTGATGCCCTACTGTACTCTGCTTCGGTCAGCCCATGTTTGAGAGGTTCTTTTTCATTCTGGGTGCTACAATTTAAGAAGGACATTGATAGGATGAAGAGTGCAGAGGGCAACCAGGAATGTCGGAAGGTCAGGGCCTCAGAGCTGGAGATTTATTGCTGAGAGTCCAAGCCCTCACTTTACAGCTGAGGAAGCTACGGGTCACCCAGAGAATTCAGAGTCTCAGGTGGGACTTGACTCCAAGCCTAGCCCTTCCCATCCTTCCCTCCATGGGGAGGTTTAGTCTGGAGGAAACAATGATGGCGGGTTTCTAGTAAGTGATGGGGCTGTTGTAGACAAGAGGGACTGACCTGGCTCCAGAACCCACAGAACTGGGCATTCCAGGTACAAGATATGAAGAAAAAAATTTCTGTTTGAACAGCACTGAGCAGCTCTGGAGGTGGGAGACTTGGGTTCAAATCCAACCTCGGTCACTTTCTATCTGTGTGATGTTGTACAAGGCAGTCACCTTCTCTGGGTCTCAGTTTCTTCCTCTATAAAATGAGGCAATTGGACTGGATGGCCCCTGAGGTCACTTCTGGATCTCAAGTCCCTTAGCTAACAGGAGCCTCAGTTTCCTCAGCTGTAAAATGAAGGGGTTGACCCCCCTCATGGCTGGGAGATGCTGGGGTTCAGGACTGACCTTGGCCATGCTCTACTCGCAGCCATAGAGAAAGCCTCTTTGGGGTACCGCACTCCCCCTCTTACCTGTTTCCTCCTCCAGCTCGTCTCCTGCCTCTTCTTCTTCTATTGGGACGGGATACTGCAGGTGGGTTACCAGGCCCATGTTCTCCTTCTTATAGAACTCTATGAGCTGGTCCAGGCTGGTGAAGAACCTGACGGGGACCCCTTCGGATGCCTGAGGACAGACCCCACCCCAAGAGAGTCATTTTTAAAGGCAGTTCAATAATGGTGCCTCATCGTGGAGCCCGGTCTGCCCACCCGCAAAGAGCGAGGCTGGCCTGCACCCCTGCACCGGGCACCGGGGCACCTTTCTCGCTCCCCAGCACCCACTCAGACATTTTGCAAGTGGGGAAAAGGCTTCCCTCCTGGCGGCCCACCCTCCCAAGCTTCAGGCTGGCCCAAATGGTGGTTTACTTTTAAAGGCCCTTCACAGAGCTGCCCAGAGGCCTGGTTTCACTTCTAACTCTGGCTGGGGGTGGCAGGGCAGCGGAGTGGAAACAGGGCTAGAAATGAGGAAACCTGGGTTTGAATCCTGCCCAAGTCACAGTCACACGCTGAGCCAAAAGAGGGAGGCCCCCTGCCTCAGAGAGACTTCTGCGGGCTTGCATCTAGGTGGTTCAGTTTATTGGGAGATCCAGGGTTCAAATCTAGCCTCAAACACTTCCTAGTGGGTGACCCTGGGCCAGTCACTTCACCCCCACTCTTCTTCCTTGGAGTCCGTACACAGTATGGATTCTAAGATGGAAGGCGAGGGTTTCAAAAGGAGAGGGAGTGAGTGAGCTGTCTGTGGGGAGAGAGAGGGCAGCAGCATGATCAGTTATAAAAATCCCAAAGGCTTAAGAGTGTCCTAAGTTACAGGATAGCCGCTTGATTCTTTTTTCCTTCCTTCCTGCCTTCCTGCCTCTTTCTTTCTTTCTTTCTTTCTTTCTTTCTTTCTTTCTTTCTTTCTTTCTTTCTTTCTTTCTTCTTTCTTTCTTTCTTTCTTCCTTCCTTCCTTCCTCCTTCCTTCCTTCCTTCCTTCCTTCCTTCCTTCCTTCCTTCCTTCCTTCCTTCCTTCCTTCCTTCCTTCCTTCCTTCCTTCCTTCCTTCCTTCCTTCCTTCCTTCCTTTCTTTCTTTCTTTCTTTCTTTCTTTCTTTCTTTCTTTCTTTCTTTCTTTCTTTCTTTCTTTCTTTCTTCTCTTTCTCTCTTTCTCTCTTTCTCTCTTTCTCTCTTTCTCTCTCTTTCTTTCTTTCTTTCTTTCTTTCTTTCTTTCTTTCTTTCTTTCTTTCTTTCTTTCTCTCTTTCCTTTCTTTCTCTCTTTCTCTCTTTCTCTCTTTCTTTCTTTCTCTCTTTCTTTCTTTCTTTCTTTCTCTCTCTCTCTCTCTTTCTTTCTTTCTTTCTTTCTCTCTTTCCTTTCTTTCTCTCTTTCTCTCTTTCTCTCTTTCTCTCTTTCTCTCTTTCTTTCTTTCTCTCTTTCTTTCTTTCTTTCTTTCTTTCTCTCTTTCCCTCTTTCTCTCTTTCTCTCTCTCTTTCTTTCTTTCTTTCTTTCTTTCTTTCTTTCTTTCTTTCTTTCTTTCTTTCTTTCTTTCTTTCTTCCTTCCTTCCTTCCTTCCTTCCTTCCTTCCTTCCTTCCTTCCTTCCTTCCTTCCTTCCTTCCTTCCTTCCTTCCTTCCTTCCTTCCTTTCTTTCTTTCTTTCTTTCTTTCTTTCTTTCTTTCTTTCTTTCTTTCTTTCTTTCTTTCTTTCTTTCTTTCTCTCTTTCTTTCTTTCTTTCTTTCTTTCTTTCTTTCTTTCTTTCTTTCTTTCTTTCTTTCTTTCTTTCCTTTCTTTCTTCCTCCTCTTCCTTTTCCTCCTCCTTCCTTTGGGCACCCAGTGCAATTTGAACAGCATTTCTTAAGCTTCCTAGATCCAGTGTGGTCTAATGGTTAGAGAAGTGGCCTCAGAGCCAGGAAGACCTTGGATCAAGTGCCAGCTATCTCAGACCCATACTGTTGGGGGGGAGTGGCACAGATCCAGCACTGGGGGAGTCGGGGAGCAGATTTGCCCTCGATAAATGGTGGCGAAGGTGCCCACCCACTCTGCTGGCAGGAGCTTCCTCATCGGAGAGTTTCCTATCCCAGTGAAGTCACAGGTCTTGTCCTTGTTCAGTGCCAGGCACCCGGCTGCCTCGGTGGTGCTGGGAGGGACAGAGGGGAGAGGCTGGGCTGGAGGAATGGGGCTTCTTCAGAACCGATTCATGCATTAATCATTCATGAAAGCTCCTGAAGCCAGGTCCTGCTGTGCTTAGAAAGACAAGGGTGGCATAGCCCCTGCACTCCCGGATCTCCCCCCATTCTATGGGGGTGGAAGGTAGAGGTGGGACATGCTAAGTACCCAGGAGGGAAGGCCAGAGAAAGCTCCCTTCCTGGATGGAGCAGGTGAGCTGAGGCTCCCTACCGGAAACAGGGATTCTAAGAAGCAAAAATAAAGAAGGAGAGTCTTCCAGGTACAAAGGTATGGAGGTAGGAGATGGGACTTTGAGCTGGGAGACCATCATGCTGGCCAATTCATCCAATCCCCTGCCTTTTGGGCTTCCAGAGCCAATAGGAGGCAGCATAATGAATCATTATAGCACTGTTACATCTTAGAGGCACTTTGGGAAAGGGAATAGATCACTGGTGTTTGGGTCATGTGTTCATATCCTATCTGAGATACCTATTGACAGTGTGACCTTGAGCAAGTCACTTCCGTGGGTACCCTTTTTACTTTTCTTTACATTCCTTTTTTATTCCAGATTTTACAAAACCAAACAAGCATTTCCCTATATAAAGAAAAAGAACCCAAGGGAAAGCCAGCCTCCTAGATGTTTGGCCTACTTTTCTTCACATCTACATAATAATTCCCATCCACAAGTGTTCCAGGCCCTCCCCACCCGCCCATATCACAAAAGATTTCATCAAGGTGGCCAAGGAATACACATAAATGAAGTCTTTCCTCTGGTACCTCTCTGGTCACAGCATTCACTCTGTGGCTGTGTATAATGTTCTCTTGGTTCTGTTTCTCTTGTGTAGCTGCCTCATTCCTTATTTGGAAAATGAAGGTGCTGGAGGGGGCAGCTGGGTGGCTCAGTGGGTCTAGAACCAGGCCTAGAGACAAGAGGTCTTGGGTTCAAATCTGACCTCACACACTTCCCAGCTAGGTGACCTTGAGCAAGTCACTTGACCCCCATTGCCTAGTGTGATAATAATAAAATTCCATCCTTTCTCACACTAGCCTTCACCACTCTTCTGCCTTAGAACCAACACTAAGATGGAAGGTGAGGTGGCATTGCCACTGGATGATCCTTGATGAGTCTTTCCGTTCCCGCCACCCAGTGCCTCAGTTTCTCCATCTGTAAAAATAAGGGAGTTGGACTAGATGTTCCCTTCCAGTTCTAAGTTCCTGAGGCTCTCTGGGAAAGCCATGGGGGCAGAGGAATGAGAGGGAAGGAAGTGGGGCGAGTAAGAGCAGACCTTGAAAATTCCTGTAAGAAAATGCTGCCTAATAAAGGGCCAGCTGGGAGCTGGGCTCCTCTACCCTCCTGAATGCTGGGAAGGGATCCTTTGCAAGAACATTTATCGGCCCAGACCTGGAAAGAGCCTCCCTCCCTCTCTGTGCCTCTAAGCATCTCAGGGCAGCCAGAAGCAAGGACTGCATGCAGGAGGTGATGCTTGGGCTGAGCCTTAAAGGACTCCATGAGGCAGAGGGGAGGAGGAAATGCGCTCTAGGCACTTAGAAAGAGGGGGACAGCTTGTGCAAATGCACAGAGGTGGGAGATGTAATGTCCTATGTGAGAAACAGCAAGATGTTTGGTTTTACTGAGCAAAAGAGTGGCTGTGAAGGAGAGGAATAGAGAACGAAGCTGGAAACAGAGTTTGGAGCCAGATCAGGAAGGGATTTAAGTGCCAAACAGAGAAGCTTGGATTTCCTCCTAGAGGCAATAGGGAGCCACAGAGGCTTTTGAGCAGGGAAATGGTCAGACTTGGACTTTAGGGCAATCCCTTGGGCAGCTGAGTGAAGGATGGATTAAAAAGAAGAGGTGCGTGAGGCTGGGAGATCAAGGGGAAACTTTGGTCATAGCCCAAGAGAAGGGGATGGTCAACCGGTCCCAGGGCGAGTTCAAATCTGGCTCTGCTTTTTACTGCTCTATGACCCAAGTTAGCCAAGTCACTTACTTCCTCAGGGTTTCCTCATCTGTACAGTGAGAGCCTGGCCTGCCTGGTCCCTTCTAGCTGGAAGGCGTCTATGAACAGGATTCCAGGGGATCCAGGCCCAGGGATGTTCCCTACCTCGGAAGCAGAGCTGCAGGCCTCCAGATGAGTACAAGACAGAGGACAGGGCCATCTGCTTGGCTTGACTCTACCTCTCTGGTTTTCTTTCCTTAGGGAAGGGTGGGAGGGAGGAAAACGGCTTCTAGGATTTTCATTAAGAAATAAATGCTTGTTGCTGAGTGGATTGGAAAGCCACAGGATTGGAATCCTGGGAAATGAATGGGGCCACCAGGGGCGAGGGATGGGATCAGAGGGCCAAAGGACTACTAGGAGGGTGGGAGACGGAGAGAGCACCCATTAGAGAGCCTGGTCCCCTGAGGCCGCCCAGATGCTGAGGACGGAAACGCAAGCTCTCCCTCAGCGAGGTGGCCTTTTGGGGGGGGGGCAATAGTAATGCTCGCCTCTCAGGTGTGCAAAGCCCTTTACACACGCATGTGCTATCCCTTGGGATGGAAGCCCAGCAGCCAAGTGGGGAGTGGAACAGCTTCTGGGGAAAGTGCAGCACTGTGCCAAATCCTAATGACTGAGAGTGGCCCCAAAGAAGAGGCGGAGGCCGCGGCCCGGCTTCTTTGCTTCCAGAGTATCCGACTTGGGGGTGCGTCGCCTAGTTTCGCTCAGTTCTTCCCCCTCTATTTGTTGCCCATTAGAAGACTCGACTCTCTGGGGGAGGACAGGAGATGGATACGCTGGCCGATGGAGGTGATGGAAAAACAAGACAGCAATCTGATTTCTTTAAAAAATAAATGGAACCCCAAAGAGATAATAAGGAAAAAGACCTGTACAAGAATATTCATAGCTGAGCTCTTTGTGGTGGTAAAAAAAATGGAAAATGAGGGGATGCCCTTCAATTGGGGAATGGCTGAACAAATTGTGGTATATGTTGGGGATGGAATACTATTGTGCTAAAAGGAATGATGAACTGGAGGGACTCCATGTGAACTGGGACGACCTCCAGGAAGTGATGCAGAGTGAGAGGAGCAGAACCAGGAGAACATTGTACACAGAGACTAATACACTGTGGTACAATCGAATGTAATGGACTTCTCCATTAGTGTCAATGCAGTGATCCTGAACAATCTGCAGGGATATAAAAAACACTACCCACAAGCAGAGGATAAACTGTGGGAGTAAAAATACTGACGAAAAGCAACTGCTTGACTACAGGGGTTGAGAGGAAATGACTGAGGAGAGACTCTAAATGCACACTCTAATGCAAGTACCAACAACATGGCAATGGGTTCGAATCAAGAACACATGTGAAACCCAGTGGAATCGCACGTGGCTGTGGGAGAGCTGGTGGGAGGGGGGAGTGAAGAAAAGAAAATGATCTTTGTTTCCAATGAATAATGTTTGGAAATGACCAAATAAAAATTTAAAAAAAAATTTAAAAAAATAAATGGAGAAGGAGCTGCTAGGTGGCTCCGTGGATCAGTGGAAAGTCCTGGGTTCCAATCTAGCCTCAAACACTTCCTTGATGTGTCCCCAGGCAAGTATCTTATTCCCAATTGCCCTTAGAACTCCTCCCTCCTCCGCCCTGCAGGAGGGACCTGAGGCTGAGGAGAGGGTGCAGCCAGGCGGCACAGTGGGTAGAGCGCCAGGCCTGGAGTCCGGAGGGCCTGGGTTCCAATCTGGCCCGACTCAACCCTCAGTGAGTCTCTCACCCCCCTGCCTGGCCCTTGCCACTCCTCTCCTGGAAATGACCCTAAGTCAAAGTAAGGGCTTAGAAAAGAAAGAAAGGCTGTTGTTGGGGGGGTGGAAGGATGTTTTGGAGCAGGCCCCTAGGAAGCCAGCACTCCGTTGACAAAGGTATATTAAGCACCGACTGCGTGCTAGGCTCTGGGGCTGCACGACGTCGCCTTCTGAGGAAGCTTTTGGGGCCCTGTGGGGGGCGGGAGGGGGGCCTCCAACAGGCCTGGCCTGAAACAGGAGGAGAAGGACCACCCCCTCCGCCCAGAGATGGAGACAAAGGTCTGGCGGCTGGCTACACTCAAGGACCTGGGGCTCCTTGAATCCCCCCCTGCCCCCCATGGAGAGGGCTCTGACTGGCCTTCAGACACTCTGGGGGAGGGCTGTGGAGGGGACGGCCTGGTAATTTTAGCTTCAGACGTTTGCTGCGGTCTTTGAAATGAGGAACCAAGATGGAAGTGGCCCCGGGGGACGGAAGTCCGCAGGACCCAGTACAAGTTGGGACCTCAGAAAGGAGCCCTCGGCTGGCTGGGCCCCCAGAACCAGCCCCTGCTGCCCTCAGATCCCCGGAGCTGGGCTTCCTGGGGCCCAGGCCAGGGACGGGGCGCTTAGACTCACACACGCCCTTAGGAGAAGAGGGGGAGCTGCCCAAGACTCATTTCTAGGCCCCCAGCTGGGCCGAGGAAGCTCCCCGGCTCGTGTCCACGGCAGCCCCCCCCCCTTTATCCGCAGACGCTCCCTCCAGCTCTGCCCATTGTCCTTCCGTCCCCAGCTCTGATGGACCCTTCTGTGGGCAGCCCCAGCAGGCAGAGGCTTCTTACTACTTGTGGGGTCCTGGAGGGGGCAGCAGCCAGTGAGGACACGGCGGCCAGTGAGGACACGGCGGCCAGTGAGGGCACGGCACCTCCTCAAAGAGATGGTGGAACGACAAAATGCTCTTCCCTTGGGGCGAGGAGCCACATGGAGAGGCTTCTGTCACGGTCTCTGCTCCCCACTCCACGCAGAATCTAGGCAAGACTTCCTCTTGAGGGAGGGAGGGAGACAGAGTGGGTGGGAAAGGCTCAGACAGAAGCCCTTGTGGTCTTCCGGCATCCAGGCCTGTCTCAGATCAGGCTCTGCTGTGGTATTTTTTTCAACCTTTACCTTCTGTCTAAGAAGTCTTATTTAGGGGGTGGGTCCTGGGTTCAAATTTGTCCTCAGCGATTTGCTAGTTGTGTGACCCTGGGCCAGTCACCTAACCCCGATGGCTTCCCCTTCCTGCTCTTCTGCTTTGGAAGCAATACCCAGGAGGGACTAAGACTAAAAGAAAACCAGCTCTAATGAAGTGTTGATCTTCAGTATCTAGCATGGAGCCTGGCACACAGTAGGTGCTCGGTACATGCTTATTTATTGATTAACTGATGCTGGTATCTCAGAATGATCCCCTTCCCCTGGAAGGGACGTGAGCCATTTTCCAGTCTGATGCTCATTTTACAGATGAGGAAACTGAGGCACAGAGAGGACAGTGACTCATCCATGTTGCATATCGCTGCCTCTCCCTGAGCTGTTCATTTGTTCTCTGTCACCCTAAAACTGTAGGTGTTGATGTAAATGCTTATTAATCCGATTGTCTCAGACCACAGGGGAGGGGGACTAGAACCCTGGCCGTTGGAGGCTTCCGAAGCTCCTGGACTCTGTCATTCCGCAGATGAAGCCCTTTAGGGCCGGGGCACATGCTCAGAGTCCCATTGGAGGCCGATGGTGGCTCTTTCGACCGCTTCCCCCCTTCCGTGGCTCCGTGGCACCTTGTTCCAGGGAGCCTTTGGCCATCGGTCACGTGGCAGACATGGGTGCCGGCAGTCCAGGGAGAAACACTGCCTGGGTGTCTTTAAGGAGAAGGGGAAGAAGGCCGGAGCAAGTCAAGAAGGGGAAATTGGGACGATGACTGGGACTGAGGCAGCCGGCTCAGGGCTATTTCTGTCCCTGGAATGAAGAAGGGCAGCCCCGCTGCAGACACATCTTGCGTGGACAAGAACCGGCCAAGCCCCAGAGCCTCGGTTTTCCTGCTCTGGGGGCTCGAGCTCCGGGCACTTCTGCGCTCAGACGCAGGGAGGGGAGCAGGAACGCAAGACTGAGTTAACACCTACTGTGTGTTGGCCCTACTGTGTGTCCAAGGCATGAAGGGATCCAAACCTACTCAAAAGGAGCTTCCCTCTAATTGGCGCAAGAAGGGGTGGGGAGGGAGCACAACACAAGGCTACCCACAAACATAGACAGCATAACTACAGAAGAATCCAAAGAAAAGTACACAAACGTGTTGAACACAAAGGAGTTTGGGAGGGAAGGCGCTAGCCACTGTGCATGGGTGGAGAGGAAGATCCCAAAAGACTTCAAGAAGAAGATGGTACCTGAGGAACGTCTCAAAGGACAGGGAAGCAGTGAGGTGGCTCAGTAGAAAGTCAGGCCCGGAGCCAGAAGGTCCTGGGTTCTAATCTGACCTCTGGCACATCCCAGCTGTGTGACCCTGGATGAGTCGCGTAGCCCCCATTGCCTAGTCCTTACTCCTCTTCAGACACAGTATTGATTATACGATGGAAAGTGAGGGTTAAAGACAAAAAGGAATTCTGCTGGCATGAAAGAAGTGCACATGGCAGAGGTGGGCAGTTTGCAAAGAGGGAATGGGCTGAGCTGGCTCGCCAGTTTCCCAACTGAAGTAACTGACGCATTCCCTTGTCCTCCATGGAGGCATCCCCGAATGGTTCCTGAGGAAGGAGAACTGCACAGCTGGCATCGTTCTGGGCGTGGCTTACACTCCAGCTGGCCCGGAGGTCCCCACCAGAGCACAGTTGGGAGCTGCCTCAGAGGACGTGGAATCCAGTCTTCGGTGGGGATCGTAATAGCTGATGTCCCACTAGTCCCTCCAGGCTGGCACAGCTCTAAAGGTGATTAAAACTGATCTCTAAAGCCATCTTTGCTCTCTCGCTTTTATACCCTCACTTCTGTCTTAGAATCAGAGGTAAGGAAGCATCAGGGTGTAAGTGACTTGCCCAGAGTCACACAGCTACGAAGACTCTGGGGCCAGATTTGAACCCAGGACCTCCCATCTCTTGGTCTTGTTTTCTAGCCCCTGAGCCTCCTCACTTTCCCCCACCCACTGTAATTCACTTTTTATTAGACCCTTCCCTTCTGTCTTAGAATCTTCTATGAACTGCTTCCAAGGCAAAAGAGCAGTAAGGGTGCGGCAATGGGGTCCAAGTGACAGGTCCTCACAGCTATGAAGTTTCTGGGGTCAGATTTGAACCCAGGACCTTCCATCTCCAAGCCTGGAGTCACCTAGCTGGCCCCCCCCCCCATCTCTTGTTTTGACGAACACCTCAATTCCCTCCCTCAGCCAACAGTAAGAAAAAAAGAAGAGAAAAAGGAGCAGCCCAACCAAATGAGCACACAATTAACCCATCCATCCGTTAGGACGTGCAGCATTCTCCACCCATAGTCCTCCACCTCAGTGAAGAAAGAGGGTCGATTTTCACATCCTAAAAGACAATTTTGCATATCTGGATCCTCTCTGGAATCTATAGGATGATACTGCAGGTATTTCAATTTGACAGATCAGGAAACTGAGTCCTAGAGAGCTGAAATGACTCGCCCAGAATCATAGAGCTAGGCATGCAAGACTGAAAATTCATGGGATCCTTGGCAAGGGATTCTCCCAATCCACACCCCTCCCTCTTCTAAATGAGGGGAAGGAACATCAGATTTGTAGTTAGAGAACTTGAGTTCAAATCTGGTCTCTACCATTTAGCCTCCCGGAGTCCCTGGGCAAGTCACAATCTCTGTATCTCAGTTTCCCCAAATGTAAAATGGGCACCAGAGGCTAGTCGAGCTCCCAGGGGCCTTCTTTCCTGCCAGCCAGTGGCGGGAGTCCTTGGAAGTTCTCCTACTCTGGGATTTTCAAAGAGTAACGCCATGGATCCCTCTGGGCTCTGTGGGTGCTTCTCAAGGGTTAACAATGGACTAGGCAGGGGAAAATGGGCCAGGTCGGTCCCTGCGTAATCATCGGAGCCTGACAGACGGGCAAACACAAACACAGGAAAAGAGTGGGAGGAAGGAGACCGTACAGCGGCTGAGGCCACCTCCCCCAGGTCGGCGGGGGAGAAGCCCAAGCACCTCTGCTGCCTGCCGAGGCCGGAGAAGCTGGGCTTTGGCTCCTGGGTTCAACACTCATTAGCTGGCCCTCTGAGCCTTGGCTTCCTCATCTGGAAAATGGGGGCAATGTTGGGAGCCGGCCCCAGAGGAATACTGAAAGGATCCTAGAAGAGGACGTGGGGGGAAGTGCTCGAAGCTCTCAAAATTGGAGAAACCAGAGTTATGGAGAATTCTGCTTGTGCCAGGCTCAGGACCCTTGTTCATTGGCTGGCTCTTGGCAAAGGCACTGGAGTGGCTTGTCATTTCCTTCTCCAGCTCATTTCGAGATGAGGAAATTGAGGCAAACAGGATAAAGTGACTTACCCAGGGTCATACAGCTAGTAAGTGTCTGAGGCTAGATTTGAACTCAGAAGATGCTCTTCCTGACGCCGGGCCAGGCCCTCTGACCACTACACTGACCAGCTGCCCCATATCTAGATGGGACTGCTAAGTGGAACAGTAGACGGAGTTCCAAACCTGAAGTAGAAAGGATATGGGTTCGAATCTGGATTCAGACACTTCCTGGATGTATGACTCTGGGCAAGTCACTTAATCATGTTTTCCTAGCCCTTGTCCCTCTGTCTTAGAGCTGTTACTAACACAGAAAATAGAAGGTAGAAGGAAGAAGGAAGGAGGAAGGAGGAGGAGGAAGGAGGAAGAGAAGGAGAAGGAGGAGAAGGAGGAGAAGGAGAAGAAGGAGGAGGAGAAGGAGAAGAAGGAGGAGGAGAAGACAACCGGCTTTCCTGATGACTTGCAGACTGCTGGGGACGGAATTGTTGGGTGAAATAATGTTCCTTGGTGAGAATGATAACAAAAACTAGCACTTATGTAGCATTTTAATGTGCTGCCTCATTTGAGCTTCACAACAACCCTGGGAGGGAGGTGCTATTTTATCACCTACCTTTCATAGATGAGGAAACTAAGGTTAAGTGACTTTCCCAGGATCATACAACTAATACGTTCCAAAGGTTGGATTTGAACCCAGCGCTCTATCCACTTCACCAGCTAGCTGCCTCATAAAGTAAGAAGCCATGTGGTCAGTCAATCAAGCAATTACATATGAAGCACCTTCTACATGTCCAGCATTGTGCCAGGGCCTTGGCTAGAACATAGCAGACAAAGAGTCCCAGCATGGCCATGTTTGACCACAAGATGGGAACAGTGGGATAGATGTTGCATTTAGAATCAGAAGAGCCGAATGTGAATCTAGCTCTGCCATTTATCAGCTACATGACCTTGGGCCTCAGTTTCCTCCTCCGTAAAATGAACTGTCAAGCCTTCTTCCCTCTAGGATCCCTGGACAATGGCACCCAGGACCTCTGGGTGCCTCTTCTCTGTTCTTATCCTTCGTGACCTCTCTGCACTTTGGATGCAGTCAGTCACCCTCTCCTGGTTCTGATTCTCTTTTCCTTTTTTTCTAACACTTTTCGCTCCAGACTACTAGTAGATCTCCCTCCCAGGAGGTGTTCCCAGGACTCTGGCCTGAGCCCGCTTCTCTTCTCTGTCTAGATCTCACTAGGAGATCTCTTCGGCTTCAGTAGGCTGCTCAAAGATCATCTTTATTCCCATCTCGACTCTCTCCTGAACTCCAGCCTCACATCAACAGGCACCTTCTGGGCATCTCAGAGCCAGCAGGTCTACCCAGAACTCATTATGTCTGCCCCAACCCTCCACTCATTTGAATTTCCCTTTTACAGCCAAAGATGCCCCCCGGCTTCCTGGCCTGGCTCCATGGCTTGGTGTTCCTCTGGACTCCTCCATGTTGTTTGTTAACCCTATATAGCCAATCTATTGGAGAAGAAAATGGCGAGCCAGCCAAGAAACCCCCACGGACACAGTCCAGGAGGCCACCTAGAGTGGGGCGTGACTGAGTGCCAACAATGCAGGCAATTGCCAGATCTCACCATTTCTTCCTTCATAATATCTTCTTTATACATCCCTTCTCTGCACTCACCACTATCACACAGGTGAGACGCTGGTGGGGGCTCACCAGCTCATGCCTGGATTATTACAACAGCCTGCTGCTTGGTCCTGGGGCCTCATGGCTCTCTCTCACTCTAATTCACCACTGCCCACAGATGCCAAGATGATTTCCCTAAAACCCTCCCTCCCCCACTCAGCAAGCTCCCCTTGCTTCCTGTAACCACAGACATCAAATTCTCTCTTCGGCATTTAAAGTTCTTCATAACCTGGCCCCTTCCTGCCTTCCCAGGCTTCTTCTTCTTTTCCTTCTTTTAACCCTCACCTCTGTCTTAGAATCAATACTATGCATTTGGTTCCAAGGCAGAAGAACTGTGATGGCTAGGCAGTGGCGGTTAAGTGACTTGCCCAGGGTCACACAGCTAGGAAGTATCTGAAGCCAGATTTAAACTCAGGACCTTCCCATCTCCAGGCCTTTTCTCTCTCCACTGATCCACCTAGCTACTCCCCTTTCAGTCTTCTTACACTCTAGAATTGGCTCCTTGCAATTCCTCCCACAAACTGCTATCTGCCATTTTCCTGCCGTCCCATTGGCTGTCCCTCACTCCCATGCCTGAAATCCTTGCTTCTCTCCTCCACCTCCAGCTCCTGCAGCTTCCTTCCAGCCTCAGCTCCATAAGGATCCCAAGGGTGGGGTGTGAGGTTTAGTGAGCTCCCAGCACTGTGCCTGGCACATAGTAGGCACTCAATAAATGTTTGCCAATGACTTGAGCAGTGAATGCCTCTTTCCTAGCCTGAGTGCCCGTGCATGGACTCATTGGTATAGCAATGAGAAGAAAATGACCCAATTTCCCTAGCCTTCCTTTTGGATCACCTGCACAGAAAGGAGGAAAAGAAAAGCTTGTCACATTTGGGGAAAAAAAAACTCCCCTCAAATCCCAGTGTGTGCAGGAGGCACTTTTGCCCCAACCTGCTCCCCCTTATCCCCACCCCCTGGGCTTTTACCTGGCATCTTGCCAGCCACAGCCAGCCACTGGGGATGCTTCTTGGATGCATCTGATTATTTACATGTTGCCACCCCCCCACCCCCCAGAGGGCAGGGGCAGTGTTTTGGCTTTTTTTCGTTTGAATCCCCAGCAGGTGGCCCATTGCTTGGTGCTTCTGACTGTCTATGATCCTAGACAACCTGGCAGCCTCCTTTGCTCCAGAACCCCTTGCCACTAGGATAAAAGGCCCGCTTTCTTCTGCTTGGCTTTTCTTAAAAGTAAATTTTACTAGTTATTTCAATTAACCAACCTCTCCAAGCTTGCTCCACATATACTCCAGACTGGACAGATGGGCCCATTTGCTATTCTCCTTTCATCTCTCACCTCTGTGCCTTTGCCTGGCTGTGTCACAGCCTGGAACACACACCCTTGTCATTGCCACCTTGTAAAATCTCTAGCTTCCTTTAAAGCCTGGTTTGAGTCACCTCTTAATAGGAAACTGTTCTGATGTTCCCCCTCTCCCCCAAGCGAAGAGATTTCTTTGGATCTCTGTATGTAGCTTGAATTACATAATGTGTGTGTGTATCATAAATAGTAATACATGTATACATACATTATACACACACACATATATATAGTGAAATTCAATTTATGTAGAGAGATAGGTGGATGGATGGGTAGATGGATAGACAGATAAATAGACAGAGAGACAGACAGACAAATAAAGAGAGACAGGCGAATAGATAAATGAACAGATAGAGAGACAGACAAATAGACAGACAGACAGATAAATAAACAAATAAACAGAGAGACAGACAGATAGACAAATAGACAAATAGACAGATAAATAGACAGACAGACAAATAGATAAATAAACAGATAAAGAGAGACAGATAGACAAATAGATAAGACAGACAGATAGACAAATAAATAGAGAGACAGGCGAATAGATAAATGAACAGATAGAGAGACAGACAAATAGACAGACAGACAGATAAATAAACAGATAAATAGAGAGACAGACAGATAGACAAATAGACAGATAAATAGACAGACAGACAAATAGATAAATAAACATAAAGAGAGACAGATAGACAAATAGATAAGACAGACAGATAGACAAATAAATAGAGAGACAGGCGAATAGATAAATGAACAGATAGAGAGACAGACAAATAGACAGACAGACAGATAAATAAACAGATAAATAGAGTGACAGACAGATAGACAAATAGACAGATAAATAGACAGACAAATAGATAAATAAACAGATAAAGAGAGACAGATAGACAAATAGATAAGACAGACAGATAGACAAATAAATAGAGAGACAGGCAAATAGATAAATAAACAGATAAATAGAGAGACAGACAGATAGACAAACAGACAAATAGACAGACAGACAGATAAACAGGCAGATAAATAGACAGACAGATACATTGATAGATAAATAGATAAATAAACAGATAGAGAGACAGACAAATAGATAGACAGATAAATAAACAAATAAATAGACAGACAGACAGACAGACAGATAAATAGACAGACGGATACATCGATAGACAGACAAGTAGACAAATAGATATAAAATCTCCTTCCCCAAATGTGGGCTTGTGATAAGGCCGCCTCCCCTCTAGGACCCTTGAGCATAGCCCAGCTCTCAGCTTCTGGGGATGTCCACAGGGGACAAAGCTCTTTCCTGACCATTTAGGGGCTACAAATTCTACCTTCAACCCTTGGCATTACCTGCTGGGTTGGCCTCCAATTAGTGACCCAAATTCTCTGCGTCTCCTAGAATGTTAGTGTTGATGGGACTTTAGCCAGCCAGCTCAGCCCCTTCACTTCAGAGAAGAAAAGCCCGAGGTCCGGAGGGCAAAGTAAGTTACCCAAAGCTTTACCCAGAGTTTATCAGTGGCAGACCCCACACCAGCCTGCAGAGCCTGGAGCAGCATGCCGGGGTCAGTCAGAAAGACTCAAGTTCAAATCCCACGGGGGGTGGGGGTGGGGGGGGAGCTCTCCAGGTCTCAGTGCCCACATTTTCCCATGAGATTAATAGTGCCCAAACTCTGTTCCTTGGATAGTTCGAATGTAGCTATAGCTAAAGTGCCTGCAAACCATGAGATGATACAAATTGTCATGGACAAGTGTTGGAAGCATCAGCAAATTGCTCCCTTGGCTTCTCTGCTCTTCTCCTGGTCTGCTCTTTCCTCATTAAATCTATCCTCCTTGGGATGGGCAGAATAGACTTCCTTTAAAAAAAGTGCTCTCATCATGCTATTCCCTTGCTCTAAATCCTTCTGTGGCTCCTTATTTCCTATTGTGTGATTTTTCAGTCCAGTCCAAACATATCTCCTGGCATCCAAGGCGCTCCTGTACCCTCTGCTATCCTCACTCTATTTAGGTTCATGGCTTTCAAAGTTGGAAGAGAGCCCAGAGATCAGGTTGGCCTGTTTTACAGATGAGGAAACTGAGGCCAAAAGGCTCCTCCACAAGCCGCTCTCCCCATCCCCCCCCCCCAGTGAAGATCAGAAGAGGGGATTGGAAAACCTATCCCCAGACTCTATAGTGAGCCCTCTTTCCTCTGTCCTTCACTGCTTCCCAAACCAACACCCTCTTTTTATACAGGAGGGGAATGAGGCCCAGATAGGGAAGAGACTTGCTCCAGGTGACAAACAAGTAGGCAGCATTCAAACCCAGTTCTTCAGTTTCCAAATCCAGTGCTCTCCCCACTGTCCCACACTGCCCTTGAAGCTGATGGCCATAAAATCAGAGATGAGTGCCCATGCAAACTGGTGAGGCCCCCAGCAGAGCCCTAGGACGAGCCCCACCCTCTGCGCTGTCTGAGCAAACAACAGACTGCTGCTGTCTAGAATTACCAGCAGGATGATTAAGTTCAAGCATAAAGCTCTCATTCCTAGGGCTCATTCCATCTCTGCCAAGTGTCTTTCTCACAACCACCCACAATGCTGGCACTACAAAAGTGATCATTGTGCCCATTTTACTGAGAAGTCAACTGAGGATCAGAGAAATGAAGATAAACCCGAGGTGTCTCAAGCATTCTTTCAACAGACATTTATTAAGTACCTACTGTGTTTAAGGGAGTAGGTACTTAATAAATGTATGTATCTATCTGTCCATCCATTCAGACTAAATACTCATTTCCTGGGGGGAGAGCCCTTAACTGGGGGTGTCAGGAGATGGCCCCTGATTTGAGTTCTGAAGAGGGCTAAGGATTGCTAGAGGTGAGAGTGAAGGAGAGGACTCCAGGCATGGGAGAGCCTGGGCAAAGGCACAGAGAGGAAATCTCATGTCTGAGAAATATTAGTAAGTAGACCACTTGGGCTTGAATGAGAAGGACATGAGGGGGACTCATGAAATCAGGCTGGAAAGGCAAGCTGGAGCCCGATTGGGAGGGTGGGGGCTTCAGATGCTAAGCAGAGAGGCTAGTATTTACCCTAAAGACAATAGGAAAGCAGAGATACTTCTTAGGCAGGTGAGTGAAGTGGTCATAGCCAAAAGTGTCAGGGGCAGAACTCAAACCCAGGTCTTCCCTGTGTCCAGGCCTAGTATTCCTTCCACCATATTACCCAAGCAGTGAGACAGCTGGTCAAACTACATGAGGGTTAATGGATGCTTCAAAAGTAACACTTCTGTGAGAACCAGCTCTTTCCCCCCTTCAAGATGGCAAAGACCCAGAGTGAAACAGGAAGCTATAGCGACTGCTCCAATGTGTGGGGAAGATCTGAACATCCTCCCAAACCAGCAGATACCAGGAGAGGAGAGGACAAGACAAGATGCCCTTTTGGGAGAGATGGGACCAATGTGAAGCGCCCGGTGCTCCAGCAAGAGGAAAGAGGTTAAGTAAATGTTCATGGGGAGGGGGGTGACTGGGCTGGGGATAATGGTAATGTCATCTACTTTTGAGGAACTGAAATTTGAGGAAGCTGATCTAAGGTGGACACTGTGCTGTTGCCAGTTAATTCCATTCATCCCTCCAGGACTCTAAGGGTTAGGAAGGGCTGCACATGATCAGAAGGTCTCACAAAGCTTCCTCCTCGGGTCAGCAGAGCAAACACCAGTCGGACCTTTCTTGATCCTGTTTCCTCCCCTCTCCCCACCTGGAAAATTACTTTCTATCTACTTTGTATTTGCTGTATTTGTACTTTGAAATGGCCTTATCTACTTCATAACTTATTAACTTAATGCTTATTAGGTAGAGAACAAAAAAATGGGAAAAAAGAAATGGCCTTATCTACAATTAGTACACCTGTTTACTTTGTTGACATTTGTATATGGTTTGTAAGCATTTTGCAGGCTTTTACTTTTGTAGATTCTTTGTAAATATCTTGTAAACATTTTATACCCTTTGTGTTCATTTTATTTATGCTTTGAAATTGTCCATCTACATCTAGTATGCCTTGTATTTACTTTGTTGACATTTTGTATATGGCTTGTATGCATTTTACATGCTTTCATTTTTGTAGATACTTTGTATATACCTTGTAAACATTTTATACACTTTGTGTTCATTTTATTTATACTTTGAAATGGCCCTATCTCCATTTTTATAGCCTATGTTTACTTTGTTGATACTTTGTATAGGTCTTGTATACATTTTGCATAGCCTATTGTTTCTTTGTTAACACTTTGTATATGCCTTGTAAACATTTTATACCCTTTGTGTTCATTTTATTTATGCTTTGAAATTGTCTATCTACATCTAGTATGCCTTGTAATTACTTTGTTGATATTTTGTATATGTTTTTATGTATTTTACATGCTTTCATTTTTGTAGATACTTTGTATATACCTTGTAAACATTTTATACACTTTGTGTTCATTTTATTTATACTTTGAAATGGCCCTATCTCCATTTTTATAGCCTATGTTTACTTTGTTGATACTTTGTATAGGTCTTGTATACATTTTGCATAGCCTTTTGTTTCTTTGTTAACACTTTGTATATGCCTTGTAAACATTTTGTATGCCCTTTGGGTTTACTTTGTTTGCGTTTTGTGTTTATTCCAGATTCTCTCCCTCTTAGTGATGATCTTTGTACATTTAGTTCTTTATTCTCTTGTCACTGTTCTCCCTCTATTTCCAAATAATTTTGTAATTTCCTCTGATCTCCCCCTCCAAGCTGATAGTCTTTTCCTTTACTTTTCCCCCAAATCATGTAATTGCTTCTTATATTCTTTGTCTATGAAGCAACAGGGGAAAATGGACAGAGAACCAATCTTAGAGTCAGGAAGACACAGGATCAAATTCTGTCTCTGACTCATACTACCTGGGTAACCCTGCATAGGGGTCCCAAATACCTAACAGGGAAACTGCTTATTTGCATGGGTAAGAGGGTGTTTTTTTTTAATAGGGAAACCTCTACATAAATGAAACCCCAGATCTAGGGGAAGACCTTACTATTTTTCATTTATTTGAACTAGATTGCAGGATCTTAAAAGAGCAGAAAGGACCTTAGAGATCATTTAATCTAACTCTCTGACTTAAATGAGAAAACCAAGGTCTAGATCAGTACAATGACTTGACTTAATCACACAGTCAGTGACAGAGCAAGGATTTGAACCCACAACCTCAGACTCTAAATCTAATATTCTTTCTACTGGGAGTCATTCTATGGATACATATATTGCATTTCCTTATCAGCTCCTTAAGGGCTAGATCTTCTTCATTTTGCTTTTTTGCATCTCTGTAGCCTGGCACAATGACTGGCACATTGCAGATGTCTAATAAATGTTGGATTAAATAGGGTAAGTGTTGAATTAAATAGGAAACTGGGGCTCAAACAGATTTAATTTTACCCAGTGTTCTCTCCACTACAGAAATGAAATGAAATAATAATGAGCAATAAATATTAGGTGCTCACTGCATGCCAAGCCCTGTGCTAAGTATGAGAAATTAGGGATGGCCATCGACTTGATACCTTTGAGAAACTGAAAGCTTGGGGATCCGAGGGTCCTAGTGGGACACTGCCAGGGACATAGCTGATCATTTGGACATTTGCCAGACTCAGACTCTCTAGTCATTGGGCAAGTACACAGAGCAGTGGACTCGGCTGGTGGTCAGGAGACTTGGGTTCCAATCCTGCCCTGGATACTTAGTAGCACTGGGATCCTAGGCACTTGACCTCTCTGAACCTCAGTCTCCTCATCTGTCAAGTGAGGATAACAGTGCCTTCAGTGGTCCTCACAGGGTTACTGTGCAGATCCCAGGAGCTCACATTTTTCAAATACTGCAGCTTACATAAATGTCAGCTGTTATCATCATCCTAGAGCCTCAAGCTAGGCTCCAGACAGCCAAAGCCGTTTCCTGTGTACGGTTTTCATCCTTTTATTGCTTGGTGGCTGGGGCCGGGGGGAGGGGGGGGGGGAAGGGGCACAGGGCCTTCTTCTGAACTGGCCTTTCCTCCTCAAAGGAAGAACACAGGGAAGCTGCCTCACCAGGCAGTTCTAAGAAAAATCCTGTGACATGATTAAAGCCGGAGGGAGGAAAGCTCGGTGTAATGGGGAGGGGGCTGACCCCCCCCCCCCTTTGGGGCTCTGGCACATACTCACTATGGGAGTCAAAGGGACCCAGGTACTTCTCTGTGATTGTTCTCTAAGAGGAAAGAGCCCCAGCTCTGGGGTCAGAGGACCTGGGTGCAAATCCTCTCTTCCCTGGGCATTGCCCAGATCCTTTATTCTAAGCCCCATTCCTCCCCAGGCTTCAGTTCTTCATCTATAAAAGGACAATAATCTGCAGTCTGTCATCTGATGATCTTATAAGTTTAAAAAGATTTCTGTCGATTTCTGCATTATGGTGGCAGTCGGTGGGGGGGGGGGTTCTATACTATAAAGACATGTCTTGCTCCCTAAAAAAAACCAGAAACTGTTCTTTTAACTGAATTTGAACTCACTTCTGACACTTAGTAGCTGAGTGCTTGTGGGCAAGCTATGGTGGCACAGCAGATAGAGTCCCAGACCTCGGGCCAGGAAAGGCAGAATTCAAAGCCAGTCTCAGTTACATACTAGCTGTGTGACCCTGGGCAAGTCACCTAACCTTTTTGCCTCAGTTTCCTCAATTTGTCAAATGAGCTGGAGGAGGAAATGACAAACCACTCCAGTATCTCTGCCAAGAAAAGGCCAAATGGAGTCATGAAGAGCCAGACATGACTGAAACAACTGAACAACAATAACAAAATGGTTGTGCCTGGGACATAGTTGTGGTTCCAATGAGTTCATATGAGCAACGCCCTTTATGAACCTAAATGCTTTCTATAAATATCAATTCCAGTCATCATCACCGTCATTGTCTTCATTAGGCTGAGGCAGATGCCTGCCTCCTGCGCTCTGTGAGTACCGGCACACATGCAGCAGTCCCTGGGCATTTTCATGAGGCTTGGTGACCCCCTCCAGCAGCTCCCTGCCTATTCCCAGCATAAAGGAAAGGAAGGCTAATTAGGCTTAGCATCACAGGGTCATAAATATAGAACAAGTAGTAGACTTTAGAGATCGTCCAATCCAGCCCTTTCTTTTTACAGGATAAGAAACTGAGGCTCAGAGAGAGAGAGAGAGAGAGAGAGAGATATGAAGTGACTTGTCCAGGGACACATAGTTTGCCAATGGCCAAGTCAGAATTGGTGACTACTCATCTATGACTTGGACTTTTATTCTTTTTAATATGACTTATCGTGATAGTAGATCCTCCATCACGGCAATATCTCATCAGAGAGTGAGCCTGCAACTGCCTCTTTAAGAAATGACTGTTTTTCAAATCTGGCCTCAGATACTAGTTGTATGACCCTGGGCAAGTCACTTGAATCCCATTGTCTAGTTCTTACCACTCTTCTGCCTTAGAAACAAAACATTCTAAGCATTTTACAACCTAGGAAGGGGGGAAGGGAGGAGAGGAGGGAGAGAAAGAGAGAGAGAGAGAGAGAGAGAGAGAGAGAGAGAGAGAGAGAGAGAGAGAGAGAGAGAGAGAGAGAGAGAAGAGAGAAGGAAAGAAAGAAGCAAAGAAAGAAAGAAAGAAAGAAGCAAAGAAAGAAAGAAAGAGAGAAAGAAAGAGAGAAAGAAAGAAAGAAAGAAAGAAAGAAAGAAAGAAAGAAAGAAAGAAAGAAAGAAAGAAAGAAAGAGAGAAAGAAAGAGAGGAAGAAAGAGAGGAAGAAAGAAAGAGAATAAGGCAGGGAGAGAGAAAGGAAGGAAGGAAGGAAGGAAAGAAGGAAGGAAGGAAGGAAGGAAGGAAGGAAAGAAGGAAGGAAGAAAAAGAAGAAAAAGAAGAAAGAAAAGAAAGAAGGAAGGAAGGAAGGAAGAAATAAAGAGAAAAAGAAAGAAACAAACAAACTGTGTGGGGCTGTAGCTCCCAATAATTCAGAGATGGTCAAAGGGCTCCTCTGGCTCTGAAGCAATGGTCCTGAGATCCTAGGGAGGAAGTCTAGCTCAGAGACCAGTCACCAACCTTCTTGTCCTTGAGACAAATAGTCAGCCAGTATCTGGATGAGATCAGCACAAGTGACCTTCCCTGCTCTGGGTTTCAGGGGCTCCCCGGTGCCCTTCTACAAACCACTGCAGACTTCTCTGCTTGGCCTTTGGAGCCATTCACTGTCTGACTCTGAATTTGGCTGACGCTGTTTTCTTTTACACAGCCTGGGTTCAGCCGAAGCAGCTGACTCATTTCCCCCCTCTGAGCCTTTGGACAGGCTGCCTTCCTCCTCTCCTCTGCCTTTTAGAACCCCAGCATCCTTCCCAGGTTGCCCTGGGTGTCTCCTGGTTTCCCAAACTCCTCAAACGAACAGGTTTCCCGGAAACGTTGGGTATTTGCGGCTTGAGTTTTCCTGGCAGAGTATTCTGGAAGCTTCTGGAAGGCAGGAAGAATTTGGCTCCTGCTAGAGCCTCAGATCTGGCAGCAGCACAGGGCCCCGGCCATGCCTGAAGCTTAAGAACTCTGCATTGAACTCCAGTGGGTGGAAAGGTCAGCCTGGCTCTCTCTACACACGCATATTGAATAGCTTGTAATCCAGTGAGTTACGTGCGAGTGAGAATAAAGATGGTTTTAAAACACATGGAGCATTTAGTGGCTTAGTGGACTGAGAGTCAGGTCTAGAGACAGGAGGTCCTGGGTTCAAATCTGACCTCAGCCACTTCCTAGCTGTATGATCCTGGGCAAGTCACTCAACCATATCTCTCTTCTACCTTGAATGCAATAGACAGTATTGGTTCTAAGATAGAAGGTAAAAGTCACACACACACACACACACACACACACACACACACACACACACACACACACACGACTTTCTTCTGATTTTGTCTGCTGGGATTGGAGCTTAGCCCGTGGCCCTTCCAGACGAAGGCCAGCCACTGCACAGGCTGCTCCCCACACACTCTAGCCTCCAAGCAGCCAAGGGAATGGTAGAAATAATGTGTTTTTCTGCCAGAAGAAAGCGTGGGCCTGAGCGTGCCCAGAATGCCTCAGCCCCAGGCACCAAAGGCTCTCCACCGCAATCATGGATGTCTCTACAGAAGCCGCCTGCCGCCTGCCCTCCCCTCCAGTGGTGGGAATACCTCGTTGTCTGTCTGTCTGCCTGCCTGCCTGCCTGCCTGCCTGGGCCACGGCTCCTAAGGATTTCTAGAGAAAATAAGGGAAATGACTTGTTCCTCTTTCAGACCTGCTAAAAAGGGGGGCGAGTAAGAGATTAGAGCTGCCAGGCAGAGGCTTCCACCCTGGGAAAGGAGGCACTTAGGAAAAGACCTGCATGACTGACCCCAAACCCACTAGCTCATCGTCGTTCTTCCCTCTTTAAAAAGCCTTATATTCAGGGCAATTAAGTAGCTCAGTGGAAAGACAGTTGGGCCCAGAGACTGGGTTCAAATCTGCCCTAAGACATTCCTAGCTGCGTGACCCTGGGTAAGTCACTTGACCCCCATTGCCTAGCCCTGACTGCTCTTCTGCCTTGGAACCAACACACAGTACTGACTCCAAGATGGAAGGTGAGGGTTTGGGTTTTTATTTAAATATAAATTTGGGGGTGAATTTGGGGAGGGAGGGCAGGTCTTTGGTTGGGTTGAAACCCAGGTCTTGGGGCAGAGATACTGAGAATTTCTCTACCTTTGCAGATCACAGTTTCTGTCCCCTTCACCGACCCCCCCACCGCCTTGATATTAAAGGTGCTTAGAGATCTCTTTAGCTATATTGATGCTAACTGAATCCTCAATCCCAATTTCAGCCACTGCTACGCCTTTCCACTCAAATCTCCTGTAGGTGGTGACTTAGTTTACACTTTCCAAGTGAAGAATCAAGAATTACATGGGTTGTCCATCCACCGGCTCTCCAGGAGTTGGACGAACCCAGGAACCATTTGAATGCCAACTAACTCAGCAAGCATTCATTCCTTTGTGTCTGAGACTGAGTCTGCCCCAATCTCAAAGAGCTGGCCTGCTACAAAGGGGAAATGAAACCTGCCCAAATACGTGTAACACAAGGGTGGGGATGTGGGGACCAAGACGAGCTCCAAAATGTTCTAGGGAAGTCTGAGGAAGGAGAGAGCATGATAAGAGGTAACGGTTAGGGGGAAGAGATCAGGGAGGCTGCCTGGAGAAGGTGGCCCTGGAGCTGAGCCTTGAAGGAAGACAAGGATTCTGAGAGATGAAGAGGAGTGAGATCATTGCAAGTATAGGGGTCAGCATGGGCAAAGTCATAGAAACTGGAAAGGGAAGGCCAAGTCTGAGGAGGAGCCATTCAGCAGAGCTGGAAAAGACCATACTGGTCTTCTGGTCTAGCACAGTGTTTCCTGCATTATGGAGCCTACAGAAAGTCTCCTTTTAGCCACACTAATGGATAATCTGCATTTCCTCCTAAGACCGAGTGGTTTGGGGTTTTATTTTGTGCCTATAATAGCTTCACCTGTATTTCAACCAAATGAGATTGTCCCACTGAGGTGGTGCTTGTCTTCCCCATAGGATAAGACTGACCCTCTACATCCAAGCAAGAAAAAGCAGAGGGAAGAGGGGCAGCTAGAGTCAGAGGCCCTGAGTTTGAATCATCTGTCCCTCTCAAGGCAAGTGACTTCCCCTTTCTGGACCTCAGTTTCCAAATAAGATGGCTGGCCCAGATGGTCTCTAATATCCTCTTGGGTCAGCTAGGTGGCTTTCTTTCTTTCAAATAATCAGTTGACAGTTGGAAGGGATCTTTAAGATCATTAAGTCCAATCAGCTCATCAAATAAGTGAGTAACAAAAGGATATGTGACTGGTCCAAGGTCCCATAGCTATTCATAGGCAGGCTTGGATTCAAACTCAGATGTACAGACCTCCAAATTTTGTGCTCTCTTCACTATACCCTGGAGCCTTTCCAATCCCCTTTCTTGGGCACACCTGAGGAATCCTCCCTTTTCTTCAATCTGCCTCAATGTGTGAACTCTAAAGGTTCATCTGTAATGGATGAACAAGATGACACTGTGTCTGCTTGGTGTGTGTTTTCTTTAGATAACTACTTATGGAGTCTTCTGTTAGAATGGGATCACCTTGAAGGCAGGGGCTATTTCCCTTTTTTATTTGCATCTCCATTGGCTAGAATGGTGCCTAGCACAGAGTACATGCTTAAAAAATGAGGAATGGTTTGGGACATAGTTAATATTGACTTTGCCCCAGTAGAGCATGAGCTTCTTGAGGGCAGGGATTATTTATTTTTGTCTGTACACAGTGACTGGCATGAAGAGGTCACTTAAATGATCTAGAAGCCAAAAGAAAGACAGAAAAACTAAAGGGTTCTAGCACTTCAGGGGTGGGTGGCTACCTGGAGGAGGGGACCAAGGTCTCCTAGGTGGGCAAGGCATGGGAAGACATCTTAAAAAGAATGATATCTACATAAATTTATAGATAACTAGAAAAAACCAGCTTGGTGATGCCATGGATAAAGTGCCAAGCCTGGAGTCAGGAAGACTCATCTTCCTGTTAAAAAGAGAAGAGTTCAAATCTGACCTCAGACACTTGTGTGACCCTGGGCAAGTCACTTAACCCTGTTTGCCTCAGATTCCTCATCTGTCAAATGAGCTGGAGAAGGAAATGGCAAACTAGTATCTCGGCCAAGATAACCCCAAATTGGGTCCTGGAGAGTTGGGCACAACTGATGATTGAACAACACCAACAAAGCCCAACCTCTTCATTTTTGTGGAGAACATGGAAGTCCAGAGAGGAGGATGGGAGGATGAGGAGACTTGCCCAGTACCACACAGTTAGTTACTAAATTGGCAGAACTTAAATTTGAACTTAGGCCCCCCACCTCTGCCTTTTTATGGGGTAAAAATATTATTTTTATTCTATTCACTGGATAATATTTAGAGTTGGAAGGGGCTACAGGAATCATCTAATCCAACTCTTTCATTTTACATAGGTGGAAACTGAGGCCCAGGAGGGGAAATGAGGTGGTAAATGATAAAGCCATGATTAGAACTCTGGTCCTCTGACTCCAGACCCAGTGGTAACTCCACCGATGACACCATGCTGCCTCTTACTTAGAAACCATAGTCCATTCACCCCAAAGAAACCATCATCCTGATGATGGGTCCAATGAGCTCTTTGAGGCTGGCCTTAGGAACATCTCTGCTGACTTGGGCCACTGCCTGCCTTACACTCAAAATCCTATAGTCTTAATTTGGAGGGACTTATGAGAAAGATGCTCTCCACATCCTCAGGAAGAACTGGGGGAGCAGAAGAGCAGAAGAAAAACACCTGTTTGATCACATGGGTCGAGGGGATATGACTGGGGATATAGACTCTAAATGATCATCCTAGTGCACACATCAACAACATGGAAATAGATCTGATCAAGGACACATGTAATAACCAGTAGATTTGCTCATTGGCTACGGGAGTGGGGTGGGGGGAGGGGAGGGTAAGAACATGAATCATGTATCCATGGAAAAATATTATACTTTAATCATTAAAAATTTTAAAAATTAAAAAATATCGTATATACTCTTGACAGGATGTTACTGGTCTTTGTGCCACACACTCAAGGTCACCTTTCCATCTCAGTGAGGGGTGGGAGCAGGACAGCAATGGAGGAAAAATAGGAAAGGGTCATAGACTGAGAGCACGGAGACCACTGAGTCCAATTCCCTCATTTTACAGAGAAGGAAACTGAGTTCAAGGGAAGTGAAGCAACCTGCGCAAAGTCATATGGGGAGCAAGAATGAAGGTAGGATCTGCCAGTTCCCAATGCTCTTGCCTCTAAGCTGAAAGAGATAATAGATGCCATCAAATCCAAAATCCTCATTTTACAGACAAAGAAACTGAGGCTTGAGGAGGTTATGGGACTTCCCTGAGGTTAGAGGCAGTATGAAACCAAAGTTTGACTTTTTAAGCCAGCTCATTGGAACCCTAAAATCATAGATCCAGAGCCAGGAGATACCTCCAATGTCATGTCATCTAACCCTGCTTCCCATTTCATGGATGAAGAAACTGAGGGCAGAGTGATTATCTGGGGATGGGGGGACTTTAGGCCTTAGCTGCCCTCATTGAAGGAGCAAAGGAGGCTCAGGGAATTGTCCAGTTTGAGCTAGAAAGGCCCCAGAGGTCACCTCATTCTACACCTTCTTGTCATCAGTTGAGGAAACAAACCCAGAGAGGGGAAAGGCTTTGGCCAGGGTGCTCTCACTCCCAAGGTAGGACCTTTCCCAGGGCACCATGCTAGAGAATGGGGTGGATGTGTGTGTGCATGGGGTGGGGGGAGCAGCTGGGAGTCTTTGGAGGTAACAGATGCCAAAAGATCGTCAATGATGAGAGGAAGAGCGGGCACCGTACGGAGACGCTCTGGAGTTTGGGTTCTCCTTGGCTCTCTGCATGGCTGTGCCTGGGAGAAGGCAAGGCCCAGGGGCATCGGGACGAGAAGCTCATTACCAGCTGGAGCTCCTTGCTGGCTGCTGGGCTGCTGTGCTCTGGGGACACGAGCATGCCTGCTGTCACTGTCATCTCACCCAGAACTCGTGTTTCAAAGGGAAACAGAGCAAGGTGCGGTGGGGGGAGGGGGAGAGCAATTTAGCAATATGTAATTAAATATAAAAATATCATCCCAGGCTCCCAATAATTGGGGCATGGAGACAGTTTTAGGTTAATAAGAACATTTAAAGGAGGAAAAATGGTTTTTCTCTCTTTCCAAATCTAGCTCTCTCTCCCCAGGATTGATGGAGGTTTTCCATATTCATAATGCTTATCAAGGCACTTAACCTCTCTGGGCCTCAGTTTCCCCTTTTGTAAAATGAGGGGGAGGTTGTCTTTGATGGTCTCTGTGGTCTCTTTTAGCTCTAAAACTGGGGGCCCAGGATCCCCAGGAGGCTCCCTGGCTTAAAATCATGGAACAGTGATCCAAACTGCTGGTGACTTTAATGGTAGCCAAGAGACACAGTAGGCATACAAACCAAAGATGATTTCTTTTTACAACCAGGGCTCAAGTCCTACTTCTGCAACTAATTTCCTACCTTCGTGACCTTGGACAAGTCATTTAAACAAGAATTAGACCACCTAATCCAACCCCTTCACCTTCCTCATCCATAAAATGGGTTGGGTGGACTGGAAAGCCACTGGGGTCCCTTCCTGCTGTAATACTATGAGCTTATGGTCTCGATGGGGCTCAGTTTGTCCATTTTTCCATGGGGGGAGGGAGGGTTGAACTAGTCAAGAACCCTTTGCATGGGCAAACCTTTATATTGGTAACACGGGGAGCAAGGAATCAATGGCTGCTTTGACATTGTGGAGGTGAGGCTGGAAAAGGAGGTGAAGATCAGACTGAGACCTGGTCTTGTAGGCAATGGGGAGCTATTAAGGGATGCATGGGAAGGGCCAGGGGTACATGTCGAGCAGTGGTCTAGAAAATTTTTTAAAATAGATGGAAGAGAGGCGAGAAGAAGGCAAAAGCACCAGTGAGGAAGACCGGGCGTTATTTCTAAAAGGAGGCGATTGGATGCCCCATGCCTCCAGCTTCTAACTGGCCCCCATCCCCAAATTAGGCCTCAGTGAATTTGGGCATATGCTGTATATAATTATGGGAGCACGTGAGGTTTCTCCAGACAGAATGGAAACTCCTCGAGGGCAGGAACTGTTCATGTGCATTATCCCAGGGCTGCTACAAAGCAAGAACTCAATGAATGTATTTGTCCATTGAGTTCACCCAGCACCTAGGACAGTGCCTGGCAGGCATTCAAGAAATGCTTGCTGATTGCTTGGCTTCCATTTGTCTTTGAGCAGTGGTTGTCCTCCCTCCTGAGAGCCTATTAGAGCAGAATATTATCTACACTGTCAGATCTGGTGATGGCGTAGGAAATGAATGCTCAGTTGTTCTTTGGCATCTACTGAGTGGACCCTTCATAAACGTCTGCTTGATAAACTGAAAGATGATCTCTGTGGTCGCCATAGTCTCAGCTGCTTACCCTCAGATCCCCTGTAAACAGATCGACACTTTGGCCATTTCTGACAAAGTGTTTCCTCACTCTCTCAGTGGAAAGGATTGGGAAAAGATTAAGGAAGAGCCATAGAATCGGGGCTAGGTGGGAGGTAATTCCTGGGGTGAAGGAGTTGGCAGGGAGAAGAGAAAAGGAAGCTGGGACATGAGGAACTGTGAAAAGGGAAACAGTGGAATTTGTTCATTCCTTGGGTAGATGTTTGCCAGGGAGAGCAAGAAGGCAAAGATGGCGCCAAGGTTTGGAAGCTGAGTGGCTGAGAGAACTCTGGTGCCCTGACTGGAAATAAGGAAGGGTTCTTTGGACAGGAAGACAATGGTGCCATTGTCGATGTGAGGCGTTTGAGGTGACCAGGAATGTCCACTTGGAGAGATCTGATGGACTATTAGAAATGGAAGACAAAACCTCAAAAGAGGCTGGGCCGAGAGATGTGAACTTGGGAGTCAGTCAAGAAGAGATCAGAGATGAAGCCATAAGGTTGAGTAAGCTTGCCAGGGCAATCAGTGTGGAGAAGGGAGAGAAGACCTTAGGGAACACTCCCAGTGAGGGAGTCAGAGGAGGAAGAGGAGCCAGGATCTTAGTTTTAGAGCTGGAAAGATCTGGGCAGTTAGGTGATTCAGTGGATTGAGAGCTAGACCCAGAGATGGGAGGTCCTGGATTCAAATCTGACCTCAGACACTTCCTAGCTGGATAAAGCCAGAGAAGTCCCTTAACCCCCACTGCCTAGCCCTTAGTGCTCTTCTGCCTTGGAACCAATAGGTGGTATTGATTCTAAGACAGAAGATAAAGGTTAAAAAAAGAAAAGAATTGGAAATATCTTAGATCTCCTTCCATCTAAGCCCTTAATTTTATAGATGAAGAAACTAAGGTCCAGAGATGGGGTGTGACTTGTCCAAAGTCACAGAGGCAGTAAGTAGCAGGGCTGGGGCATCAAGCCAAAATTTCATCAGTGATCTTTTGAACCTGAGTTCAACTTTATCTTCTTGGAGTTGGCCCCTCAGTCCATGCTCCTCAGCTCCATGATTCTGTGACCAACCACTGAACAAGACTGTCTAAGTTATGGAGAATAGTGACTCAGGAAGAATCAAGGAAGGATCGCCGCCTCTAGGCTCTATTCTGAGAAAGGACTGGAGAATCCTTGGCAGGGCTAAAAAGGATGAACACTAGGCTTCAAATGGAGAGAAACCCCAAAGCATGGGATGCTCTGCTCAGGACCCTCCTGAATTCACACAGTAACAAAAGAAGAGATTGGACACATCAATAAAGCCAACCTTCCACTGAGCCTGTGGGATCTTGGCTTCACCTGTGTGCTTTCCATTTCCTCATTCCTAAAAGAAAAGATCTCTTGGGCTACTTTCAACTTTAGATCAATGAACTATGACCACTTGATCATACAGCAGACATTAGGCGGTTAACATGTACTGGACGACTGACTGAGGAAGAACAATGGTACGTTGGGGCAAGGGATAGACCCAGTCTTTGGTTTCTCCTCAGCCTTAATGTTCTTTTTGAAGACAATGGCAGGAGAGGACACTGGGTAGTGGATCTGCCTTTAGCATAAGGAAAAGGGAGAGCGTTACTACTTCTTTGGTGATCTGGCTTCCCCAGTCCTTAGTTTCCTTATCTGTAAAATGAGGGATTGAACTAGAAAACCTCCAAAGACTCTTCTGTCTCTGAGCCTATGATCGTAGGCGGCAGGACCCCCAAGGCTGCTTTCTCCATATCAATGTATATGACTTTGAATTTCTGTTCACATTTTTTAATATTTTAAAAGGAAATCATTTTTATAGAACATAAAAGGTATTTAGGGTTAAATTTCTAAAATGGCATCATCTCTGCCCTGCAGCCTGCATTCTACTGGAAGAACCCAAGTGCGAAGAACTCTCAAATTTTTAAAGGAGGGGAGAATCCTTGCTTAGACTGTTTCCTTAAGAGAGATGGGGGTCAGGAGCTAAGGTGTGTGGCTACCATATGGTAACTACAGCTATAATGATGCAAGCCAAATGGATCTATAGCTGTAAAGTCTGGAGATTGAGGAAATCCTGTCCCAAGACTCTCCAGGGAAGGAGCTTCTGGTAACAAAATTGTGCCTTCTGGGACTGACGCTGTCCAAACCGTCTTGGAAGCTTCCCTTCTGGTACTGTAGGATCAGAAACCTGACTGGAACACAGGACTGCACAAAGTAGTGCCTAATAAATGTTTCTTGGCTGAATTTCATTGAAAAGTTTAGCCATCAGGGAGGAAAGCACCAAGGCCTTTCTGTGAACCTCAGAGAAATCCAGAACATGTCCATCATGGTTGTCAATGATTGACGTACCTCCTGGCTGGGAAACTGGTCCGAGCTGCTTCTCCAGTTCCAGCCAAGTCTAGCAGAGAGGAATTCTATGAATGGGGTTTTGTTTCTTTCAAACGCTTACCTTCTGACTTAGAATCAATATGAGTATCAGTTCCAAGACAGAAGAGTACTCAGGGCTAGGTGATGGGGGGCTAAGTGACTTGTCCAGGGTCACACAGCTAGGAAGAGTCTGAGGCCAGATCTGAAAGCAGGACCTCTGTCCCTAGGCTTGGCTCTCCATGCCCTGAGCCCTGCAGCTGCCCCCCAGCAATGATTTTTATTTGCATTTGTCACAACAAAATTAGCCATGGATCCTACGGTAACTCCCTTGGCATCCTTCATTAGCCTTTCCTTGGTATCCCTGAGAATTGTCATGGTTGGGGATTAACAAGAATTAAGGAAGCGTCAACTCTGAAATTAGAAGACAACAGAAAGACCACCCAAACCTGCTTCCTCTCTGATGCAAGGAACCCGTCTCTGAGCCTTAGATGGTCTCTGTTTGAATGGTTTCAAGATGGCGGCCTCACCATCTGTTAAGAGAGCCTGTACTATTCCCCTAACCGCTCTTATTTTACAGATTTAGCCAGAGAGGGAGCTAAAAGGCACTTCCTGAAATGGCTCCCCTGGCTCATCGTCTTCCTTTGGGGTATCTGCCCTCTTCCATTGGACTGTTGGTGAGGAGCTACAGACACCTGCCATGCTTTCCCCCATTGCACCCCATCATCAGTCCTTACCTTTTACAGGCCAATTGCATCAACTGATCTTCCTACAGCAGGCGATCAGCCCCCTTCCCCTCTCCCCTGGTTACCCTCCTCTGGGCAGGCTCTAGGATCCAGGAATCAGAGCTCAGAGCCTAGCTGGTCCAGCCTCTTCATTTGGCAGATGAAGAAACTGGGCCCCAGGTCTCACAGGGAGTGAGCAGCCAATCTCTGCTTCTGCCTTCTAAGCCATTGGCTTTTTTCCACTACAGTCCCTGGATTGGTAGTGTCTTTGTCCTTTCTAAAATGCAGTGGCTGGGGGCAACTGTCGGGGCTCAGTGGATTGAGAGTCAGACCCAGAGATAGGAGGTCCTGGGTTCAAATTTGACCTCAGACACTTCCTAGCTGGGTGACCCTGGGTAAGTCACTTAACCCCCATTGCCCAGCCCTTACTGCTCTTCTGCCTTGGAACAATACTCAGTATCAATTCTGAGACAGAAGGTAAGGGTTTAAAAAATAAATAAACTTAAATAATAAATAAAAGGCAGTGGCTGGAATTGAATACAGTTCTTCAGATCTGCTCTGCTCTAGAGGAGCTAGGTCTGGAACCAGGAAGACCCGAGTTCAAATCTGACCTCAGACATTTACCAGCTATGTGATTCCAGGCAAATCACTTCACTCTCTTTTGCCTCTGTCTCTGGGGAGGAAATGGCCAGCCACTCCCCTATCTTTACCAAGAAGACCCCCAGTGAGGTCGTGAAGAATCAGATAGGACGCAAACGAAGGGCAGAGTTTAGGCCAGCAGCCACCTTCCTCATCCTGGGTCAGAGCTGCCTCCCCCTGTAGCTGCCCTGGTTACTCGGCCAAGTGGCGGACACCCAGGGGAGCTTGGGGTCAGCACTTCGCTCCAAACAGCCGTCCAGCCACACCTCCTGCTCTGGACTCGGCCACTGATTTCTGTCCTTGTGTCTTTACTGAATGGGACCGTCCACCCTGGAGCCATCACTTCCCTCTGGCGGCTCCCCAAATGCTCGCCCTCCTTCTCCCTCCCCACGCCTTTCCTTTGCCCACCAAATAATCGGCTCAAGGAAGCTTCCCTTCCGAAGGTACCCATAAAGCCCATCGACGGACCGTGGGCTAAGGGAAGGGTCCAGCCGCTTCATTTGCCTCTCAGTGGGGCCGTCCCTGCCCTTCCCTCTGCCAGGCCACTTCCCCTCGCTCAGCCACACTTCCAGAAGAATCTTCCCCAGCCAACCTCTCGCCATCCTCGCCCGAAATGGGATGGAAAAGTCGACAGCGAAGAGGCCTCCAAGAGAAGGCTGCGGGGAGCCGCTCCTCCCCGGAGTTCTCTCCCTCCCCGCCTTCTTTATCTCCCAATCAGGAAGCAGCAAGTTCCAGATAGATGGCGCCTCGATCTTACCTGGACAGTGAATTTGTCTTCCTCATTGGGCAGAATCCGGTAGGTGTAAACACAAGTCCGATACCTGTGACAGATGGACACATCATTAGAACTCGGGGCAGCCCGTTTCTTACGGCGAAGGCTAGTCTTTTGGGAACTTGGAGATGATGATGATGATAATGTGGACACCAGGGCCAGGCTGAGATAGAGTACTTCGGCCATGATTCTCCGGACTCGTCCCCTTGGGAGGGAACGAAGGGGGCAGCTAGATAGCTCAGTGGAGAGAGCGCCAGGACTGGCGTTAGGAGTTCAAATCTGACCTCGGACTTCCTAGCTATGTGATCCTGGGCAAGTCACTTTATCCTGCTTGCCTCAGTTTCTTCATCTGTAAACTGAGCTGGAGAAGGAAATGGCAAACCCCTCCAGTATCTTTGCCAAGAAAATCCCAAATGGACTTGCAGAGAGTCAGATGTGACTGAAATGACAGAACTACGAGGGTGCCCTCCAAACGGAAGGTTTAAAAGATAGATAGATTGATGGAGAGCCAGACCTAGAGCTAGGAGGGCTTGGGTTCAAATCTGACCACAGACTCTTTCGAGTTCTGTGACCTTGGGTAAGTCACGTAACACCTATTGCCAAGCCCTTACCAATCACCATGCCTGGTACTGACACTAAGAGAAGAGAAAAGTTTTAAACAAAACAACAAATAACAACAAAGCCTTGTTGTTACTCTCATTTAAAAAGGCCAAAAAGAAAACAAAATCAGTTTGGTTTTGACCAATTTTGTGATAATTCTTAAAAGACGATCTTCAAAGCACTGGAGGGATGGGATGAAACGGATTTCAGAGCCCCACCGAGGCTTCTGCCTCAGTAGAACATCAAACTTCAGGCCCAGGTAAGCCCGTCCCAGCGTATACAGAGCCCTATTTGGAACTTCCCACTGGCGAAAGGAGCTGAGAAGGGACAGGAGAGACAGTATAGAATAAGGCCAAGGGAAGGGGAAGGGATGTCCCAACCAGGGGAAATGTGCCTTCCTCTTTGTTTGGTGCTCTCAGCATCATGGATTTGTAGTGAGAAAGGACCCGAGAGGAAATCAAATCCAACCCCCCATTTTACAGATGGGATGACTGAGGCCCAGAGGGGTTAAGTGAACTCAGTTCTAAGCTGGTAGAAACATGGGGCAAGGAAGAGGCCAGTGGTGAGTGTGAGTAGGCTGTGAGACCCAATTAGGCACCTACTAAGATTCCAAATGAAGCAGGAAGAAAACGGCGAGGTGGCGTAGAGAGTGGGGTTACCATTGGATTGGGGTTACCCAAATGCTCCACCAGCATCTTCCCAAGGTCAAGAGCAGTGAGAGGAGCTCCAGGATGTTGGGGAGCTCCCCCTGGTCCCCCCTACCCTCCAGCTGAGGCACGAGAGGCACACAGAATGGGTCACCAGCCTAGGTGGAGGGAATGTTGACGTCGGGAGGATCCCCGTTGGACCATACGACGACATACCCAGGGACCGGGAACAGGATTGGATGCCAGGTGCCATTGGCCACCTTCTGTGCTATCAAAGATATACCAGTTTTTCAGGGTTGGAATTTCCACCCACCAACCCAGACAGCAGCTCGCCAATACTAGGTAGGTAAGTTTTAGGGTGTTGCCAAAGCTCAGACGCATTTAATCACTTGCCTGGTGGGACATCACTGGTAAGTCTTATGGGTAGAATTTGAACTCGGGACTTTCTGACTCTCCCCATCACACCAGACTGTCTGAAACCATGCTAGCTGTCATGGAGTCGAGGTTTGACACCCTTTGGGACATCTTCCACCAGCCCCCGGCTACGTCTGGCAGAAGGGAAAGCG